>NW_013952823.1:141299-148088 GCF_001266775.1 Austrofundulus limnaeus
GTTACCTGTCTGTGTGTTACCTGTCTGTGTGTTACCTGTCTGTGTGTTACCTGTCTGTGTGTGTGTTTACCTGTCTGTATGAGCTGCTGCTCCTCTGGTTCCTCTCCAACAATCACCTCCTCGTGTTTGTGCAGGTCTGGGAGCAGATGTTTGTGTTGTTTAATAAACTGATGAATATTTCAGCTTCACATGAAGATAATAAGAGTGTGTTTGTGATCCCTCACCTCCTCTGTGGAGTGTGACCTGAGGCTGCAGGAGCTCCAGCTGCCTCCTGTGCCTGTAGCCTGAAACCTCCTCTTCCTCCTCCTCTCCATCACCTACGGTCCTCCCCACCACCTCCAGGATCTCCTGGGTGGCTGTGCTCAGCTTCTCTGTGATGATTTCTCTCAGGACGTTGGTTTTAGGGATGCTGAGCGGCAGAAAAACATCCTTTCATTTATTTTGTGTTTCTGACTCAAACTGTTTTTAAAGTCACAACAAGCTGAAATGAGTCAAACAGTAAATTAATACCTGGGTGGTGTCTGGCAGTGCTTTGGGCCTTCTTGGTCCGGTCTGGAGGTGTTTGTAGACTGTTTATCATCATCATCACAGCTCCAGGGCAGGCTCTGACTCGGAGCTTCCTCCACAACTGAACACAACCAAAGTCTCTGTTTGTCTCTGAACAACTTGGATCCATGAACTCTTTATTAAAGGTGAGGTTTTACCTGTTTCCTGTGTGATCTGCTGCTCCTCCATCACCACCTCCACCTCATGGCTGTACAGATCTGTGACCAACACTTTGTTTCAGGACAAGATAAAACAACATTTCAGCTCAGGATCAACATAAAACCACTGAACGACGGCAGAGGGTGGTAACGCAGATGTTCGGCCCTCAGCACAGACGTGGCCCTCCACCTTACTTTTTATTATTTTAATATTTAACACAAAATGGTGCAAAATTCTGCAGATTTTGATGACAAACCTTTTAAATAGTGTGTTGTTTTTTTCAGGGGTGTACTGAAGTAGCAACACATTACAACTAAAGTCTCATCCTGTCATGTTAAGATCTGCTACTGTGACAGGCCATGCTGGTTTGTCTGTTAGCAAAATATCCTGAACTAAACACAAGAAACTCAAGTCAACAACTAAACTTTAGAGTTAACTAGATTCAAGATGGCTGCCAGAACAAACGCAAAAAAAAGTCAACTTCTATTCAAACGTTTAAAAATGTCATTAAAACAGCACGTCTATCACAATTAAAGCTCATTTGAAGGTTTGACAAAAACTGGCATTCTGGTTTATTATTAATCTCTTATTTTAGTGTTTTTATATTTTCAAAAAGTAGCAACATTTTCAGTGAGGTGATGTTTTATTGTGTCTGATTTAAAAAGAAATAAACGAAAAGAAGTGAAATAAACTGCAGATTAGCTCTGTGTGAGTCAGGCAGCCGCCATGTTGGATTTTAAAGTTGCAGCTCGAGATTTTTAAAATCAGAATCTAGATTTAAAGAATCGTTTAATTACGTTTAAACTAGTTAACTAACAGAGTCCGCCCTGCTTTAATTTAACAACATAAATTTAAATTTAATACATGTTAGATGATCTTCTAAACGTTATTTAGAAGTAGTGAGTTCTGCTCACCTCTTTTATTCGGGTTCTCCTGAGGCTGCAGGAGCTCCAGCTGCCTCCTCTGTCGGTCGATCTCCTGCCTGAAGCCCGAAGCCTCCTCCTCGTAGTCGGCTACGGTCCTCTCCACCACCGCTAAGATCTCCCGGGCGGCTGTGCTCAGCTTCTCGGTGATGATTCCTCTCAGGAAGTCGCTCTTGGACACACCGAGAGGCTCCGAGCCTCGTCTGCTGCTGAAAAACATCTTTTATTCGCTCTGGTTTGGGATGATTTGTTTTGTTTCCCTCCCCGTCAGTGTGCTCGCTTCGTTTTTCTTCCGGGTGAAACACTTCCTTCCGCCGCGCGAACGTTCCGCCGATGCTAACGCAGCTGCGCGCGGCGGACCTCGCTTCTGACTGTTAGCATGGAGCCCAGCTTGTCCACCGCCCCAGAAAACATGTCCAAAATGGACAGACTGAGGAGAATCATCACCGAGAGGCTGTCCGCGGCCACCATGGAGATCATGGCCTCGGTGGAGATGACCGTAACCGAATGTGAGGAGGAGATCGAGCGGCAGAGGAGGCAGCTGCAGCTCCTGCAGCCTCGCGTCATTAAAGAGGAGCCAAAAGGTTAGCTACAACCTGGACTGCTTTGTTATGCGGATTACACTGATAATCTCTTTAATATAAAATGAAAACTGGTTTACTGAAGTGTCAATTCATGCCGTTTCCTTTGGGAAACAAATCATAAAAATGAGCAAGAATCCGCTGGAATTCGGCCCGCGGTTTGACTGAATTTACCAGAAATGAGTTTTTACTCTTAGTTTAACAACAGGATTTGTTTTAAAGTTGTGAGGCATATTTTTAATGTATTCATTCACCGATATATTTTACAATAAGAGGCGGTTGTAAAAGATTCAGTTTATTAAAGACACTTTAAATGTTTACCGCCGAGTTTAGTAAGGGGCGGGCCTACACATCCGGGTACCAGGCTACTTTTCTGTAATGGCCGCCATGTTTGGGTGGTCAGTCGCGTAGATAAAAACCCCTCAGGCTCTCACATCCAAGCTATAAATTACATTTTGAGCTTGTTGAATTTGTACAATTCCAACAGTGTTTTCAGTTCACCTGTGACCCAGAAGAGTTTGGCTCTGCTTGTGTTTGTAATTATGAAATGGTCCATTCTGGACACAAAGTTTAATCTGAACCCAGATTAAGATTCACAAGAATAAAATCAATATAAAAAAGTGCATATTCACAATAACTCATTCTACAAACACGTGTTCATTTTGGGTTGTGCAGCTTTAAGATGGGATGGGTTTTCAAGCATTTACTATTAATTTAAGGAATTTAAATTAATTTTTCGGAGTTTTACTGGTGAAACTTTTCTTCAGGTGGACCTCGCTGAGTTTTACCTGATAATCACTACCTTACATATCACCGGCTGTATTTCCAGTTGAGACTTTCAGAGTTCTGATCCTGTTTTGTTTTATCATCATAACCGTCTGGTCCAGACGACAGGGGCCAGTTTTCTCTCTGTGAAGCCGGAGGACGTTTATTACCCGTGAAGGAGGAACCACCCAGATATGAAATATGTACGTCTTTTACTCACAATTATTCATTTTGTATAAATATACTTTTGTAAGAAATTTAATGTTTATTCTTTAAACATGTTTTTTTAAATTGGTGTGTGCCACAGGGATCTACTCTGGAGACCCTAATTTTTCTTATTTATGTTTATTTAAGTGAATGCTGCAACAGAGTCCACAGGTTTGTTTTCTTGTTTTTAAATTCGACTACTTCAAATATCAAAACATTCAGGGAACGAGTTCCAGAAGTTCACTTTGTTTTGTTTATCTTTAATACTTTTTAAAATGTACTTTAAAGTATTTACTCGTAGAAATACATGGAGATATTCTCAATCTTTTAGAAACGTTTGAATCTGCCTCAGCAATCTGGATCTATTTTTTTCTTCTTATGCTACTTTAGCTTTTAGTTAGGCGTTTGCTGCTTTTAGCTAACATTTTGTGATTTTTCTTTTAGCTTTGCTACATTTTGTCTTTTAACCAACCTTTTGCTGCTTTTGTCCATTGATTTTTTTCAAACCCTCTGCAGCTTTAAACTTTTAGCTTGTGTTTTATTAGAGGTAACATTTGGTAGCTTTTGGTTTATAACTAGCATTTTTTCCAACTCAGTTTTAATTTTAGCCAAAATTACTCAGTTATTCAATGGATTTTTAAGGAAAAACATAATTTGTTTGTTTTTGATTTGGTGATGAAATTAGTTCAACTAAAATAAAAAAAAACATGAAAAAAAAACTCTTATTTATGGTAATTTTTCTTACATTTAAATTAATCCTTTATATCACAAAACAACACAACTATTAAGATTTGTTTAATTGTAATTAATTATAAATATAATTAAAAAAATAGCACTTTTTTCCAAGATGGCGCCACGGTAGGCAGCCTGTTACTGCAGCTCCCAGCTTTTTTCCTACTTTTCTGTGTTTTTCTTGTGTTTGTGTTTCTTGTGTTTTTTTTAACTGGATTACTGAGATGCATCAGGACTTCTTGTGTTTAAGTTTTTCTTTTTAGCTCCTGTGTTGGGATTTCTACTGGTTATCAAACACGCCTTGGACCTGCAAAGTCTTATTAGAATAGTTGCACTCCACGTACTCTTTTTGGGACTTTTCTCTACCTCATTTGGAGATCCTGTGAGCAACTCCATTGTCTACAGCAGGGATCAACTGTTAAGCCGGGTTCCCACCAAACGCGTCTTGAGCAGCAAAAATGCTCCTGACGCATGTATTTGGCTGCTTGTCAACAGACGTCGATTCAGACCGAACGCGGCTGAAGACGCGCAATGGGAGGAGCTTCATTGTTTGTTTTCCGGTCTGTTGACGGTTGAAATAAAGATAAAATAAAGAAAATAGCTTTGTTTTATTTACTAAAGAGCAAGCAAACGTTGCGCACAGCAGATAATTAATTCACCAGATGATTTAAAGGTGATTTTTTTTTTTTTCAGTTAGTTTCGCCACTCCAGGAGCTGCGTGCTGACAGACACTTTTTCTTGTCCCGAGGACGAGCTGCTGACCCACATCTATTTCCAGCCAGAACACCAACTTCAGATGGTCGATTTCAGCTTAAAACAGCTCCTGTCCGTCTGTGTCGGGTTCAGGAAACTGTCACGTGGAAAAATTTGATTGGTTGCTGCTGCGCGTCGAGCAGCCAAAGTTCGATTTGTTGAACTCCAGCAGCCGCTGCTTTGGACGTGCCGCATGCGCGGAACATGCTCTGCCACATGTTGCGCGCTGCTACGTGCTGCGCTGCTCGTAGGTGCTCGTCCACCATAGACTTTGCATGTAAACTGGCTGCTTTGGCTGCTCAAAACGCGTTTGGTGTGTACCCAGCTTTAGAGCTGTGCAACTGGAGGGGACCCCCTCATGAGCGACCTGAGATCCCAGAGGAACTATGTTGTCAGAGGAGGGGACGCAGAGCTGGAGTGAAGTATAGAGAGAGGAGGAGACGGTACAAACCGAGAATCTCATCTAGGGGTCGACCGATACATCGGCCGGCCGATATATTTGGCCGATATTTGCGTTTTTTCCTTGTATCGGTATCGGCCGATATGTCCGTCCCTTTGACCGATCCATTCTTTGGGTCATGCAAGCGCATGTTGCCGGACCCTCCCTCGGGGAGAGAGCAGCTGCTAATGTTGTGAGACAGAGTGCAACAACAACAACAGGCTCCCCCTCTTCCTCTCTCCCTAACTTCAAACAGTATGTTGATTGCCACACTAGAGACAACAAAACTCTGGATCTGATGTTTGCCAACACCAAGGAGGCTTACAGCTAATCACCCCACCCCTGCTTGGTCACTCAGATCACAGTCTGGTCCTTCTCCACTCCACCTACACCCCCATTGTGAAGAGGAAACCCCCTACCAAGAAGGTGATAAGGCTGTGGTCTGAGGACTGCAGTGAGGCCCTGAGAGACTGTTTTGAACGTACACACTGGCYGGAACTCTACAGGCCTCACGGCGAGGGCATCAACGCCCTGACCCACTGCATCACAGACTACATGACCTTCTGTGTGGAGAACACTGTGCCAACCAAGAAGGTACGGTGCTTCAACAATAAACCATGGGTGATCCCAGAGCTGAAGGCCCTGCTGATCGAGAAGAAGAGGGTCTTCAGATCTGGCAACAAAGAGGAACTGAGGAGAGTGCAGAAGGATCTCAAATACAAGATCCGGAGTGGCAAAGAAAGCTTCAGGAAGAAGATGGAGGAGCAGCTCCAACAAAACAAACCAAGAGGACTGGAGAAACATGAATAAAATCTCTGGCCACTTCAAAGACAATGGAGGAGCAACAGGTCCTAACGATCGGGGGTGGGCTAACGACCTGAATTTGTTTTTCAATCGATTTGACTCTGGCCTGTTGACCACCTCCCCCACCACCCAGCTCCCAGCTAGCCCCCACCAAATGCTGCTCCCCCACTTTCCGCTTCCTGCCCTCTCCTCACCCCCACCCACAACAGAACCAGCCCCATCTCCCACTCCCATCCAGCCTCACATTTATGGAGGTAACTTTGTTGCAATTTCAATAAAAAAAATCAATCAAAACATTTTTTGCAAACCAGAAACTTTTGGTCGAATCTCAAACTTTTGGTTGACTGTCTAAGTTTTTAGTTGAACTCAAAAACATAAACTTGGCACAGAGAGTAGAGAAGCCGAGTCTGTGATCGGAAGGTCAATGATATACAGGTTCGACTCCAGGTTGCCCCACTTCATAATCTTTCTATAAAGACCCCACTTGGGGCCTTCAGCAAGGCCCTTAACCCCCCAGCTGCTCCCCGGCCGCTGTAATTGTCAGTCTGGCACTGCACGTGTGTTCACATGTGTAATGGGTTAAATGCAGAGACTTAATTTCCCCACCAGGGGATCAATACAGTATATGATAAACATCCGAGGCAGGATCGACTATGTTAGAGAGCGTACTCGGGTGATTTCCTGTTGTCCCTCCTTCATGTTTGAACTTCAACCCCAATGCATGAAGGAGGGATGACAGGAAATCACCCAAGTACGCTCTTACATAGTCGCTCCCTAGATTCCACCTCTTTTCAGTTTTTTATTTGTAAAAAATGTTTTGATTCATGTAAAATTTTGCTTCCACTTCACAATTGTATACCACTTTGTGTTGGTCTTTCAC
>NW_013952823.1:148918-152437 GCF_001266775.1 Austrofundulus limnaeus
AATCTGACGTGACATGTTCGTACGAACCCTTTGTACGAACAAAAGTAAGAGAAATTTAGGATAAGAATACGAACATGTTCTTGCATGAGGCCCATTGAGACATTGGACTCTTACAAGTACCTGGGTGTTCACCTCAACACCAAGCTGGACTGGACTACAAACACAGACCTCCTGAATAAGAAGGACCAGAGTCGACTCCACCTACTGAGAAGGCTGAGGTCCTTCAATGTCTGCAGGACTCTGTTAAAGACATTCTACCACACGGTGGTAGCATCTGCCCTTTCCTATGGAGTGGTCTGCTGGGGGGCTGGATGTACTGAAAGGAACAGGATCGACAAACTGGTACGGAGGTCAAGCTCTGTGCTGGGATGTCCTCTGGAGCCTGTGGTAGTGGTGGGTGAAAAGAGGATGTTAGCAAAGCTGACGGCCACCATGGACAACCCCCACCACCCTCTGCATGAAACCGTGGGTGGGCTGAGCAGCTCCTTCAGTCAGAGACTTAAGCCAGGTTCCCACCAAATGCATTTTGAGCAGCCAAAGCAGCCAGTTTATATGCAAAGTCAATGGTGGACACGCATCTAGGAGCAGTGCATCACGTTGCGGTGCGTTTTGCCAGTTTAGAGCAGTGCGCAAGGTAGCGGTAGGATGCGGCAGAGCGTTTTCCGTGCATGTGGCGCGTCCAAAGCAGCGGTTGCTCAAGTTCAACAAACTGAACTTTGGCTGTTTGACACGCAGCAGCAACCAATCAGAGAGAATAATTTTTCCACGTGACGGTTTCCTGAACCTGACACAGACGGACAGGCGCTCTTTAGCTGAAATCGACCGTCTGCAGTTGGTGTTCTGTCTGGAGATATCAGCACCGATGTGAGTCAGCAGCTCGCTGAGCTCGGGACAAAAAAAGTCCGTCAGCTCGCAGCTCCTGGAGTGGCGAAACTAACCGAACAAACCACCTCTAATTTAGCTGGTGAATTAATTATCTGGTGTGCGCAACGTTCGCTTGATCTTTAGTAAATAAAGCAAAGCCATTTTATTTATTTAGTCTTTATTTCACTCGTCAGTAAAGACAGACCGGAAAAATCCAAGACGCTCATCCCTCTTCAGACGCGCGCCTCTAGTCTGTGTCCCGGTCTGAACATAGTGCATCCAACTGGAGGCGTTGGGAGCATTTTTGCTGCTCAAAACGCATTTGGTGGGAACCCGGCTTTAAACATTCCCCGCTGCAGGACGAAGCACTTCCATAGGTAATTCATTCCAACTGCAGTTAGACTATATAACACATCATGATGTTATCAATCACTTGGACAATTCACCTACACTGCATCACTAATATGCACCTTCATATATATATATATATTTATTTACTATATGTACATTGTTATATATATATCACGAGTGTAGTGTTTTTTTTTTTCATTTGCTTATCTTCCTTTATTCTATCTCACCCCCTCCTGTATTGAGCTGTAGTAATGTACAAATTTCCCCACTGTGGGATAAATAGTCTTATCTTATAAGGTCAATGTNCTCCTGTATTGAGCTGTAGTAATGTACAAATTTCCCCACTGTGGGATAAATAGTCTTATCTTATAAGGTCAATGTACTTTTTTTTTATTTTTATATAAGAAATTATTATTTTCAGCTGTAACCACATAAATCGGTACATATAAATATAAAGATTTAACAGTTATTTTAGATAATTGAACAGTTACAGAAAAAAAAATCATAAGTTTGAGAATATTTGCTTCAGTTCATTTGACACGTTTATACATTCACAATGAAGACATCTGTTGATTACAGCTGTTCATGAAGCCCAGAGTAGATCGCTGTGGTACACCACTTCATAACTTCTTGTTTGCATTAATAATATTATTCTAAACTTGACATGTAATAGTTTGTAAAGAAAGTTGACACTCGGTGTGGAAGAGAGAAAATGACAGTGTTTGTGCTCAGGTGTGGAGAACAGCTGGAGTTTAGAAAACCTCGACTCCAGAAAACCTTCAGAGACAGACATTTGTATCGGGAACGAGGTAACCCAGAGGCACCACACGGCAGAGTGGGACTCCGACACATCCTCCAGGTTCAAGGATATATTTATCTGTTATCAGTTCATGTAGCTGTTTTTATTGAACAAAACAGTCTTTAAGATAATCTTCAAGCCGTTCCTGTTAGTATCTGTCCTCCCAGGCACTGATATGATTATCACCTTTCCGCTGTTGTTGAGGAGAAACTAATTAAAGAGTGACCTTGAGTCAAACTGGTCTTTTTATCAGAAAAAAAGCATTTTATGCTGCAGAATCAGGCTCTGCAGGTTTATAACTCGACAGAGGACCTTTGTTGTTGTAGGGTCTCGACTCCAGTGGACGTGGTCAGACCTCCGGTCGTAGTTATGGAGGACCTCGTAAACCTCCGGATCTGCATCCTAAGGGACTGGGACATCAAGGTTCTTTCAAAATCTGGTAAGTCTGATTCAAGTGAAGGGAACTTCTTCTAGGGCAGGGGTTCTTAACCTTTTTGACCTCGGATCCCAATTTGTTGAACATAAAGAGGCATGAGGCCAAGTCAGACATTACCAATGTATGGATCAAAATGATAATTATTCTAAATCTTGGTTTAATTTGTATTTCATTTGCATTATAACTAAATTAAATACATTTAAATTATAAAAGTAAAACTCCTGTCAAATAAAAAACATTTTTTTATATCGTAACCTGCCCATAAAAATTATTTGAACAAATACAATGGTCAGTCAACAGACCACTCAGGCTTATCAACAAAAAACTAACTTTTTTAAAAACATAAACAATAACAAAAATGTGACCCATCACATCGAAGTGAGGATTAAGTCTAAAAGCGGTTTATGGAGAAATAGGCAAATGTAGAGTTTTGATTAAAACATTTGCAAAAAGTGAATTTTGTCAAAACATAATGAATTAATGCCTTATCAATGTATCATTTGAATGAACTGTCTGAAATATAATCATAAAATAAATTTTTGAAGCATCTTTTGAGAAGTAGCAACAAAAACACTGATTTTGAGCAAAAATGCTTTAAAATTTTGAGATTTTCCCTGTGAGCTAGAAATGTTTTGTTTTATTCCAGCTGGGAAATTTCAATATTCAAATTATTTTTTGTTTCTTCTTTATAAGGATATCAAAAGTTCATCAATAAAATTACGTAAAATTAGGATTCAGACCAAGTATTATTTGATTATTGTAACCAACAAGACAAATTAAGGCATATCTCTGGATTCAATTGTCAAAATCAGGCAGGAACAGACCCAGGGTGCAGGCTCCAAAAGTAGAACAAAAAAAAGGTTTATTTAAGTAACAAAAAAACTGCTGTAGAGACAGCTCAAACTTACAGCGAGGTACGAGGATCACACAGGCAGGGGGAACAGAACACAATGAACCGACAAAAGACTGAGACGAGACAGGACTTAAATATACTGACAACTAATTGATGAACTGAAAACACCTGGTGAGAAACATGAGGGTGACAATCAGACTCATGGGGAGCAGCTGG
>NW_013952823.1:153603-154849 GCF_001266775.1 Austrofundulus limnaeus
GTGGGAGGGTGGGTGAAGAAATCCACCAGGAACCGCTTCTCTCGGAGGGAAATACTTTGAGAGCGTAGCATCCATCTCAGCCACGCTTCTCCTGCATTGCAGGGAAATCTCTTGCATGTCCAAAAAAATCTTTGAGCCTGCATGCTGGGTACTTGGTCGGTTCATTATGTCAAAATCAGGCAGGAACAGACCCAGGGTGCAGGCTCCAAAAGTAGAACAAAAAAATGTTTATTTAAGTAACAAAAAAACTGCTGTAGAGACAGCTCAAACTTACAGCGAAGTACGAGGATCACACAGGCAGGGGGAACAGAACACAATGAACCGACAAAAGACTGAGACGAGACAGGACTTAAATACACTGAACTAATTGATGAACTGAAAACACCTGGTGAGAAACACGAGGGTGACAATCAGACTCATGGGGAGCAGCTGGGCAGAGACACTGGGGAACATAGAAAACACTAGGAAAACTAAGGTGAAAACAGACAAACCATGACACCACTTATGATATCAGAATGATTCAGGTATCAAAATGAAGCTTTGAAAGCCAGCAATCTGAAAATGTATTAACTGTATTTATTCAAGTATAATACGTAAAATTTAATCCATAAAATCATCCATAAAGTTGGGGGGGTAGTATTATACTCGGATAAATATTTTTACTTATGTATTTTAACCGAAATATCGGCTTAATTCACAAAATGCCTCATTCCGGAAATGAGACTACAACATAAAAAGCGGCGGAAGCTAGCTTACCTGTGACACTCTGTTGTGATTCAAAGCGAGATAGTAACAGATCCAGGCAGGCYACATGATGTGAAAAAAAGGGGGAGGGGGGGGGCAGTCCTTCGCCTTAGTAATGATAACGAACTAAAGACATTAGCGTGTGACCGAGCCGCTACTGGTACAACAACAAACACGTTCGTCTGTAATGGCTGGCTGCCATCTACTGGTGTTCTGAAAAGGTTTGTTTCCCTGAAAAAAGTTTCCCCACCTGAGGGGGCGCTTGAGTAGGAAGTAATCTGCTTTTCTCCCAGACGATGGTCCAAATCTCATGTGAAGTCTTTGATTTTTGTACTGGCGCTTCCTGGTGGACTATGTGTAAAATGCCAGAATTCATATGATGCTGCTACAGCTGATGTATAGTTGTGTTTAGGGGTCGACCGATACATCGGCCGGCCGATATTTTTGGCCGATATTCACGTTTTTCCTTTGTATCGGTATCGGCCGATACGCGCCTGCTCTG
>NW_013952823.1:156098-170768 GCF_001266775.1 Austrofundulus limnaeus
CTTTTAGTACGTTATTAAAATAACATGAACAGTCCAATGATCATTTTACTGATATGTATAAAYACTGCAAAGGCTGAAAAATCTTGAAGTCTGTATGAAATTGGAGATAGTTTGAGGATTTAATTTTTATGCTTTTTAAGCTAAAAAAAAYGGGGGGGTCGTATTATACATGAGATCGTATTATACACGAATAAATACAGTAAGTCATTTTGACAAAATTTGACTTAATCCTCATTTCGATATGATGGGTCACAAATAGACAATTCAATAAGCAAAAAGCTGCCGATAGGTATCGGCAGTCCAAGCGGATTGTGGCTCGGGTGGTCGCTGAGGCAAAAACTCGGGCATGGGAGGAGMTRGGAGAGGCCATGGAAAAAGACTTCCATACGGCTTCGATGCGATTCTGGTCCAACATCCAGCGTCTCATGGGGGAAAGCAGTTCGCCACCAACACTATTTATGGTGTGGATGGTGCGCTGCTGACCTCAACTCGAGACATTGTGGGTCGGTGGGCGTAATACTTTGAAAACCTCCTCAATCCTACCGACACATCTTCCCATGAGGAAGCAGAGCCTGAGGACCCTGGGTCGGACTCTCCAATCTCTGGTGCCAAGGTCACTGAAGTGGTTAAAAAGCTCCTTGATGGCAAGGTGCCGGGGGTGGATGAGATTCGCCCGGAGTTCCTTAAGGCTCTGGATGTTGTGGGTTTGCACTGGTTGATGCAACTCTACAATATCGCGTGGACATCAGGGGCAGTTCCCCTGGATTGGCAGACCAGGTTGGTTGTCCCCCTATTTAAAAAGGGGCACAGCAGAGTCTGTTCCAACTATAGGGGCATCACACTTCTGAGCCTCCCTGGTAATATTCAGGGGTCCTGGAGTGGAGGGTCCGTCGGATAGACAAATCTCGGATTCAGGAAGAGCAGTGTGGTGGCTTCATCAGATCGTGATCTCCAGCTCTCGCTGGAGCGGTTCACAGCCGAGTGTGAAGCAGCCGGGATGAGGATCAGTGCCTCCAAATCCGAGACTATGGTCTTGAGCCGGAAAATGGTAGCATGCCATCTCCACGTCGGGGAGGAGGTCCTGCCCCTAGTGGAGGAGTTTAAGTATCTCGGGGTCTTGTTCACGAATGAGGGAAGAATGGAGCGGGAGATCGACAGGCGGATTGATGCTGCGTCTGAAGTGATGCGGACGCTGTACTGGTCTGTCGTGGTGAAGCGGGAGCTGAGCCAGAAGGCGAAGCTCTCGATTTACCAGTCGATTGACATTCCTACCCTCATCTATGGTCACGAACTTTGGGTAGTGACCAAAAGAACGAGATTGTGGATACAAGGTTAGAAATGAGTTTCCTCTGCAGGGTGTCTGGGCTCTCCCAAAGAGATAGGGTGAGAAGGTCAGTCATCCGGGAGGGACTTAGAGTAGAACCGCTACTCCTCCACATCGAGAGGAGCCAGTTGAGGTGGCTCAGGCATCTGGTTAGGATGCCTCCTGGACGCCTCCCTGGTGAGCTGTTCCGGGCTTGTCCCACCGGGAGGAGGCCTAGAGGAAGACCCAGGACACGTTGGAGGGACTATGTTTCTTGGCTGGGCTGGGAAGGCCTTGGGATTCCCCCGGATGAGCTGGCCCAAGTGTCTGGGGAGAGGGAAGTCTGGATCTCTCTGATTAGGCTGCTGCCCAAGCGAACTGGCCTCAGATAAGCGGCAGAAGACGGACGGATGGACAATTCAATAAATAAAATTGTGGGCATAAAATAAGTACATTCAAAATGTTTCATATAAATGTTTCAAATAAAAAAAAACTGTAAAAATAAATTTGATAAATTACAAATGAAAATAAACCCTTTTTAAATGTTTGCATGGTAGAACCAGAATCTGCTCTTCATATTAGTGACAAACAATAACAGTAACAACAGCTTTTTGATAAGTTTAAAGTTTCTTTAGAGTACTTTCAAAATGTTTAAAAATAAAATACAAAAATTTATTTGAAAAAGTTCAAATTAAAATATAGCTGTATCTGTAACTGTATTTGATAATGTTTTGAACTTTTAAAATATTGCGTGGTAGAACCAGAAGCTGCACTTCATATTAGTGACAAACTTTGGCATTTTTTAATGAGTTGCCTACATTTTTGTCTTCTACTTTTAATTTAAAATGTTTCCTCTCTCGCCAGATATCCAAGGTTCTTCTTCTACATATTAATAAAGTTGTTAAACATCTAAGAGGCGCACTACCGCTACTAGTGGTGAGAAAGCACCTTATTCAAAATCGGTCCCACGGGCCAAAGTTAAAAACTGTTGTTCTTTTGAGACCTTCAAGGAGGTGTTCGTGGCACATGGGTTAAGAATCTCAGTTCTCGGGGATTTTAGGTCTCAGATCTTATGAAAGGGTGGACTATCAGACCCTTCAAAGTTTGGAAATGGATGGTGGCAAAGTTTAACTATCATGGGAAACTTGGTAAATATGAGATGTGACTAATATTTGTATGTTTCAGTTTTCAAGAAGTACCCGTTTCATGAGCTGCAGTGTCGTTGTGGCCTGCGGGAAGATGAATTCTTGAAGTTGCTGAGGTCCACCCTCCCCCCGCTGGCCTCTGGTACACCCTTTGAGTTTCTTATAACGGACAGAAGCAAAAAACTGTACCCTCTGAAAATAGAGACCTTCACACCGGAGAAAATAGTCAACGCTGCAGGGAACTCTGCCCTCTACATCCGACCCAAGGTATTTCCCCTGGCTCCAGGACCTGCTTCTTGTCTGATGTTTCAGACCGTCTCAGACCAATGCTGATGTGTTGCTTTGTTTCAGCGTCCGGTGGAACCTCTGGCAGGACACAACGAGCCACTGCAGGGTTGTGAGAACAGAGATCAAAAGTCTCCAACCGTACTGGCTGCACCCAGCACCAAGTGAGCTAAAAATAATATCAGCTGGTTGTTGTCGTAAACAAGTTATGGTACGTTCACACCGAACGCGTTTTGAGCGGTAGGAGTGGGCGATTCACATGCAAAGTCCATGGAGGACGCGCCTCTAGGGGTCGTGCGTCACGTCACGTACGTTTTGGGCGGTGCGCAAGGAAGGCAGAAGGAGCGCAGAGCATTTTCCGCGCATGCGGTGCTGCGGAAGCCGCCGCCGCCGGAGTTCAAATATCTGAACTTTTCACCGCTCGACGCGTCTCCCACTGAAAACCGAAACAGACGGACTGGAGATCTTTACCTGAAATTGACCATGTGCAGTTGGATTTTCTGGCAGGATATATCAGCACCGATGTGGATCAGCTGCTCGGGACCAAAAAAGAAAAAAGTCCGTCAGCTGGCAGCTTCTGGAGTGACAAAACTAACTGAACAAATCGCCTCTAAATCATCTGGTGAGTTAATTATCTGCCGTGCGCAACGTTCGCTTGCCTTTTAGTAAATAAATCAAAGCCATTTTCTTTTATTTTATCTTTATTTCACCCGCTAAGGACACACTCCTCCCACACCTCGCTGCTGCTGCCGCTGCTGCTTGCTTGTTCTGGTCTGAACACTAGTGCGTTCTTTGATCTGAAAATAGTGCGTCCAACGAGAGGTGTTTTGCGCTTTTTGGCCGCTCAAAACGCATTCGGTGTGAAAGTAGCATTATTCTTTTATTTCATTTCTTGGTCTTATCCGATTCTGTTTCTGTGTCACAGAAATGAGACCAATCAGAAGAAGCCTCCTCAAAACTGGATAAAAGATAACCAAGTAAATCTGAGGATCAGCATTCTGGACAACTGTGACGTAGACATGATCTCACCACGTGGTAAGCTTCAAGCTTTCCCTCAAAACCCCCAGCAGTTTGGTTTTCTTGGACACAATTAACATAACATAAACTGTTTAACTTTACTGTCTTTGCAGAAAGTCTCAAACATTTAAGCTGGAAACATGCTCAGACACCGACAAGTTGACTCGCAGTCACATGGTTGTTCGGCAGTCATTTTCGCACACAGACCTTTCACAGTCCCTGAGACACCCTGCGCCGAGCTTGGGAAACACCCCTGCCGCTGAAACATACGTCACTGCATGGAATTTCTCCCCGCAACTATGTAGAAAAAAAGACTCGTCACTCACCCGACGTATTTATCCACATGATCTGTCCTGGTTTAGCTCCGCAGTTTTTATCAGTCAGATTCCTCTGTGCACAACGTCTGTTTAATCTCCTTTCATGAGTTTTTCACTGTTTGACTATCTTTACAAAACTCTGCTTCCTGGGAACAGTCGGCTCTGGGAGCGAGTCTGTTTTTTTTTTCCTTTTTTTTAACCGAGTGGTTGAAGTAAATGTAGCGCATAGCGCTTTCAGCACAAACACGCATGAGTTTTTCTCGGTTTGACTATAATTTTATAAAACTCTGCTTCAACAGTCTGCTCTAGTCAGAAGCGAGTTTTTTTTTCTTTTGAGTGTCCGAGCGCTTCAGCACAAACAAACATGCCCATGGACTTCAGACCAATCACACATTACCGTCGACACGGGAGGGGTTCAAAAGTTCTGCTGGGGGGTTGTGCTAAAAGGGGCTGTCGACACGACTCTGCAAAGCCCGGTGACGTAATTTTCGTCATTAAACTGCGACAACCCGTGCCGACGTCGGCAGTTTGGAGGGAGTATGTTTCAGGCTTTATTGTTGTTGCATCATAGATGGTTCTGTTGCTAATGAAATGTTTGATGAAATTTTAATATCACATTATAAGTTTTTCCACTGTCAAATAGCTTTAGTTAGCATCTAAAGCTACGTTTAGCTTAGAGGAAGAGGTGATCGATCAAACAAGAAGATGTAAAACCAATAAATACTTCCACAAAGTCTTTGGGCTTTGCTTTCGCTGAAAGATTTTACAGAAAGAAGCTTGTTTTACTAACTGGTTTTCATTATTTAGCTCAGTGTTAGAAGCTTTAGCAGAAGTTAGCGTCAGATAACCAGGATGATGTCATCATCCTGCGACAAACAGCAACAATGGCCGCTCCTAACACCGCTGAAGAGACAGTGAGCTGAGAGACGCTGCCATCTCCTGAACACTCAGAAGCTGGGAGTTTATCCAAGGTTTGTCCTGTGTGCAGAATCAGATATTCTTTCAGAAAAAAATGAAACAGAGTTGTCCGTTTGATAAAGCTCTGTAACCAGGAAGGGGGGGGGGGGGGGGTGTCCTTCCATAACAAAAGCAATGAGCTTAGGTCCTATCCAATTGGCAATTGTGCACAAATTGTTGCTGTTTTGTAGGGTTTGTTTCTTTATGGCATATTTAATGTGAAATTCAGTTCTAAAACTTTAATTTTACAAAAGTAAAATTATAAAACTTTATTAATGTGAGATTCAATGATTTACACATAAATGTTTTTTTTTCTTGGTAAATATCTTTTTAAACACCTTGCAAAAAATAATTTAATGTTCTACTGAACCACAGCTATTTTTTTATATTAGTGAAAGTGAAATAATACACATTATTGTTTTATTTCTGTAGCTATATTTATTTGTTAAATCAGGGCTATTCAACTGATGGCCCGCTGACCACATCTGGCCTGCGAGAGACCAAAATTCGGCCTGCCAATTGGTTCATTCATCTCCTCAGCCCAAACCCCCAGTTTTCTACTTTAATTACCGTATTTTTTGGATTATAAGCCGCACTGGACTATAAGCCGCACCCGCCATTAAAAAAAAAAAACGCATGAACATCAACATTTAAGCCGCACCGGACTATAAGCCCCACCCCCCATCAGTAAAAAACAAAAACAGCCGCACCCCCCATCCCCATCAGTAAAAACAACAACAAAACAGTACACCCAAAATTGTGGTCAAAAAAGTGAATTCAGCATCACATTTATTTTTAAGAAAAAGGTTGGCAAGTTCACCGGTACAAAATAATAATAATAATAATAATAATAATGATAATAATGATAATAATAATAAAAAACTCTCGGAAAGAGAAGGCTAGAGGTCTGGAATTAAAACATAAAAAGCAAACCTTTAGAAATTACCAGTAAAGTTCGGAGGAATACGGTTCATTTAACTGACCTTATTTTGGTAGTTTTCTTTAACCGTTTCTGGTCCAACAAAACGTCTCATTCATCGTCCTCCGGCGCACTGAAACCATCCCTCCTCTTCAGTGTCGGAGTTAAACAAGCTGAGAAAAGCTGCGTCACACAGCGGTATCTGTTGMCCTCCCGGGGTAATGCTGGCTCTGAAGCTGTGGTGTCCTCTTCACGTAGCAGTCCAGCCTTTCAGAACCCATTGGTGATGGTGGACTCGTTCACTGTGCTCCACAGTGTTAGGATCCACTGGCAGACATCAGGAAATGTCGCTCTTTGCATTCGGTCAGTTTTTGTGAATGATTTATCCCCATCAGTCAGCTGCTGGGAAAGCCCTCCCGCTCCAGCATACATCACTGCATGGGATTCTTTCCCCGGGGAGTGCAATGAGGGAAAAAAAAGTCTGCGGCTCTTCACTCGACGTTTATCCACAAGCTGGTCCTGGATTAAGCTCCAAAGTTTTTATCAATCAGATTCCACCGTGAAAAATGTCTGTTTTATCCCCTTTTATGAGTTTTTGGCCATTGACTATCTTTAAATCGCTGCTTCCTGGTCAACAGTCGGCTCTGAAAGCGATCGCTTTTTTCTTTTTTCTTTTCTTCTTTTGTAAAAGCGAGTGGTTGAAGCAAATGGAGCATCAGAGCCACCTGGTGGCTGAAGAAAAAAACCCACGTATAATCCGCACCGGACTATAAGCCGCATGGTTCAAAGTTCAGGAAAAAAGTTGCTGCTTATAGTCCGAAAAATACGGTACTATAAGTTCTTTTAGTTAAACATAGACATGTTTCATATCATTACTTTTATTACACAGTATTATGTATGTTGTATTCATGATTAATGCAGCAAAATAAACTATTTCAAAGGTAACAGATCTTTGTAATACTTGGTTTATTTACATAATGACTTAAATTGCTCGATGTTCGAGACTACCACTTCCGGCGAGTAAACGCTGGCACATCCCTGTTGCCACTGCTCATCATGCCTTCTAGCTTTTCTATCTTTTTCACTTTTTACGTACGTTTTCACAGATCCTTACCCTGGCGTTCCCACACTGTCTGCTTCACTCCACTACCAGACATGGACTATTCGGATTTACCTGTTGCCTGCTCTGGTTTGGACCCTCCAGCTGATCTGGTTTTCAACCCCACCACAGCACCGAAACCGCCCTCATAAAAATCACCAACGATCTTCTCCTTGCTACTGACTCTGGTCTTCTGTCCATCCTCATCCTCCTTGGCCTAAGTGCTGCTTTTGATATAATCTCTCATTCTATTCTCAACAGACTCACTTCCATTGGCATCTCAGGTACTGCGTTTGGCTGGTTCAAATCTTATCTTTCTGACTGCACTCAATTCATCCAGATAAAATCCTTCCATTCTCAGTTATCCCCTGTCTCCACTGGCGTGCCCCAAGGCTCTGTGCTTGGACCCCTTCTCTTCATTACTTACCTCCTTCCTCTTGATTACATTTTCCGCAAGTTTGGTGTCCGTTTCCATCGTTATGTAGATGACACAAAGCTCTACCTGTCAACCAAGCCAAACTCCACACACCCTCCCTCCATCCTCTCTGACTGTCTCAATGAACTCAATCACTGGTTTTCAGACAATTTCCTTCAACTGAATAGCGATAAAACAGAAATCATCCTTGTCGGCACTAAAAATTCAATCTCAAAATCTAATAATCTCCTCATCTCTATCAACAACTCTCTGCTAACCCCCTCCCCTCAGGTCAAGAGTCTTGGTGTCATCCTTGACACCACTTTCTCCTTCACTGCACACATCATTAATGTTACTCAGTCTGCCTACTTCCACCTCAGAAATATCAACCGTCTCTGTCCTTCTCTCACTCCTCGCACCACAGCCATCCTTGTCCACAGTCTTGTGACTTCACTGACTACTGTAACTCTCTCCTTTTTGGCCTCCCCAACAAATCCCTCCATTAGCGTCATATGGCCCAGAACTCGGCTGCACGTGTCATCACCCAGACCTCCTCCCATAACCACATCACCCCAGTCCTGCAGCAGCTCCAATGGCTCCCGGTCAAGTCACACATCATCTTGAAAATTCTTCTTCTCACGTTCAAATCTATCCACCATCTTGCTCCTCCTTACATGTCTGACCTCGTACACATCTCCATCCCCTCCCGCGCTCTCAGATCCTCTTCTTCCCTAAACCTCCAAGTACCCACTGCCCGCCTCTTGACCATGGAGAGCAGGGCCTTTACCTGCTCTGCACCTCTCCTCTGGAACTCTCTACCACCTGACCTAAGAAACACCACCTCTCTTCCTGTGTTCAAGACTGCTTTGAAATCACATCTCTTTAGATTAGCATARCRATCTTAACTTCATTTGTAAACAATGCTCTGTAACTCATGCCAGCTTGTCTCTAGTCTGTATTTTCACACATTCTCCTATGATGTACCTTCTGCTGTAAGTGTCCTTGGGTGTCCTGAAAGGTGCTTTTCAAATAAAATGATTATTATTATTATTTTTTTTTATTATTGTTGTTATTATGTTCGGCCCCTCAGCTGTTAGCCTGCAGTAAATGTGGCCTCCAGAGCAGTTTAGTTGAATAGTCCTGTGTTAAATAATTTCTCAGTCACTTTCTAGGTTAACAAAAAAAATAGTGATAATAACCGAGATTGGACCCTGTGAAAAAATTAATCCTGATCACTTTTTTAGCCCTAGTTATTTGGGGGGTGGCACCTGGGGTGGCCAGTCAGGTGTCAGGGGTGGAACTTGCCACCCCGGCCCCCCCTCTGGCTCCGCCCCTGCTAAAAACCCAAAAGCTGAGCCTGGGTTTAGTTTTATTTCAGCTTGAGCTCAAACCAAATGTTTGTGTGTCTCAGTGTTAAGACAGTCCAGATGTGACGAGCTGCAGTGTCCCTGCGGCCTGCAGGAGGCAGACTTCCTGAACCTGCTGAGGTCCACCTTCCCTCTGCTGGCCGCCGATCAACCCTTTGAACCGTTAGTAACGGACAGAACCAGGAAGCTGCAGCCTCTGAAGGTAGAGTCCTTCACGCCGGAAGAGGTCTGCAGAGCCGCCAGGCATTCCGCCCTCTACCTCCGACTGAAGGTACCACAGAGTTGTGCCGGTGGTCCGGCTCTGATCACACGATGGAACAACACAACTTCTAAACTATCTTTTCTTCCAGCCTGCAGCAGAACTGCAGAGCACAGCCCTGCAGAGCATTGATGTTGATGTTGATGATGATGATGACGGGTATGATGACGCTGAATCTTCTCGATCCACCCCACATCTAACTGGTCCCAGCACCATGTCAGTACAAATACAACAGTTCTCACCTGAAAAAGTGCCGTTAGCCTCATGGTTTGATCGTTTCGTGTCTCAGAGATCAGCCTGGTCAGCAGGAGGATGACTCTGAGCGGGTCAGTGATGAAGATGCCCTGGTGAACCTGAACATCTGCTTTCTGGACAACCCTCAGGTTGATGCTGTCTCACCACAAGGTAACTTTAACTCCAGGACTTTCTTTAGAGGAACAGAGCGCACGTCAAGTTTTCAGCACAAATTAAAACCAGTAAAATTAAAATAAATCTGTTTTTTGTTCTGTCTTTGTGAACTCTAACTTTTGTTTTTGATCTTAGTTTTGGAGAAGTACACCCCCCAAGAGCTGAAGTGTCTTCGTGGTCTGAAGGAGGCAGACTTCCTGGACCTGCTGAAGTCCACCTTTCCTCAGCTGGCCGATGGTCGGCCTTTTAATGTTTTATCTGATGATGGCGGGAAGTTGGACCCGCTGAGGTTAGACAGTGTGACTCCAGAGGAGATCAGCCGAAGGTCCACTGGGAGTTCGCTCCTTTACATCCAGCTGAAGGTGCATCAGCATGCTGTTATCCTTCCAGTAAAAATATTTTAGAACAGTTTTCACTTTGAAATGTAA
The DNA here is from genome assembly GCF_001266775.1 of Austrofundulus limnaeus. Lineage (NCBI taxonomy): Eukaryota > Metazoa > Chordata > Actinopteri > Cyprinodontiformes > Rivulidae > Austrofundulus > Austrofundulus limnaeus. The sequence goes on from NW_013952823.1 coordinate 166,018, forward strand.
TGTTTGTAAAGAGTAACTCTTTTTTTATCATTTGGTGAAACTTTAGGAGCTGCCACAAAAAGAAAAAGACAAACTTCAAACAACGTCCCAGCCATCCAGTCCAAACATCAGGTCAGACTTTATATTTTAAAGTTTGATTCTGTCTCATGTCCTCCTCTGACCTTTGACCTCCATCTTTGTCTTTTAGTCCCAGAGTTCAGTCTGACAGGCCTCAGAGCACCGAACCAAACAAACTGATCAGTCTGAAGGTCTGCATCCTGGAGGACCCCGACATAGATGAGATCAATCCTACAGGTAAAAACATCCAGCCATCATCCAACCATTATCCATCCATCCAACCAACCATCATCCATCATCCATCCATTCATTATCCAACCAACCATCACCCATCCATCCATTATCCAACCAACNAACCAACCATCACCCATCCATCCATTATCCAACCAACCATTATCCATCCATCCAACCAACCATCATCCATCCATTCATTATCCAACCAACCATCATCCAACCATTATCCAACAACCATCATCCATCCATCAATTACCCAACCAACCATCATCCATCCATCCATCCAACCATTACCCAACCAACCATCATCCATCCATCCAACCATCATCCATCCATCCATCAAACCATTATCCATCCAACCATCCATCATCTATCTATCCAACCATCATCCATTCATCCATCCATCATCCAACCATTATCCATCCATCCATTATCCATCCATGATCCAACCAACCATGATCCATCCCTCCCTCCAACCATTATCCATCCAACCATCATCCATCCAACCATCATCCATCCAACCATCATCCATCCAACCATTATCCATCCAACCAACATCCATCCATCCAACCAACCGTCATCCGTTCATCCAACCATTATCCATCAATCTATCCATCATCAGTCCACCCATACATACATACATCCATTCACCCACCCATCCATTCATCCATCCATCATCTATCCAACCACATCCAACTGTTCATCCATCCATCTGTTTGTCTGTCACTCAAATTTTCAGCACATACTGTTTTTTACTTTTTACAAACCATGTTTGTTGCTAGATTTAGTTTTTGGGCTGTAGTTAGTTTGACCTCTCAGAGGTCACTAACTGAGTGTATTTGCATTGAATAAATTAATTATCAAAACATTTGACACAAGGAATATCAAACAAGCAGCAGATTTGGTGATTATACAGAGAAGGTACAGTCCATACCATGTCTGCAGCAAGAACTGACTCTTTGTAGCTCGTCTTCAAAGGAGCTGAGTGTGACCTCCTGTTACATGACCATGTGCAATCTCCTGTTCTCCCACCAGGCGTTATCTCCAGTTCCTCCATGAAGGCTTATCTGTCTAATAGCAGTTGTAAAAGTAATTGAACTCTACAGTTACAAATCAGCAGCTGTCTTCACTCTTATAGCATTWCTGAGCACAAGGATTTACAAGTCCTGCAACAGTCTGAGTTAATAGACAAACACAGATCAACAGCATTAATATATAAAACCATAATGTTTTAAATSACAACTTCAACAACAATTAGTATTTTAAATATTCCAAAACAAATTAAACCCAGATATCAGGACTCTTTATTTTTTTATTGAGACCTTAGGAATGGTTTTTATTGTTTTTAGTGTAAAATTTTGGACCTGTGACTGACGGTTTGTTTCTCTCAGTGTTTCAGAAACACTCAGTTAGTGATCTCCAGTGCCCTGCCAACCTGCAGACGGACGAGTTCATAGCCCTGTTGAAGTCCACCTTCCCTGTGCTGGATGGGACACCTTTTGTTTTTTTGGTCTGTCATGGCACAAGACTCAGAGGTTTAAATCTGGACAGTCCAACTCCAGAGAAGATCAAATTTATCATCAGATCGTTAACTGGAACTGTCCTCTACATCCAGCTGAAGGTTCGGTTCTTGAGTCAGTATATTTTATGTGTTGGTGTTCATATTTTGAGGAAATTTAATCTACATGTTTTTATTTTTGTAACAAACTTGCAGAAACAACAGGAAGCCCAGGTTGATGTAAAAAAGAGTCCTTCAGACGTTTCTGCTTCAACCAAATCTTCAAAACGGTAAGAAGGGTTTGAGACATAAATATGTCGGCCAGTAGAAGACAGAGTAATAATTGTTTTCTCTTGTTCCCATTTCTCCCTCAGAAAACGAGTTAAAGACAGAAAGAAAAGGGTCCAAGGTCCCTCCAGCAAATCCAAGTCCCATCGCAGAGACGAGGAAACGGAAGACAGTGAAGACAGTGACGAGGACAAGCCCCCGATACTGCAGCCTCAACCGGAACCGTGTCCAGAGACGTTAAACAAAGATGTCCAACCTCCGGGTTTGAAAACATACAGCGTATCAGACGAAGACGAGACGGAGGACAGCGAGGACGGAGACAACGAGCAGCCYGAGCCTTCCCGGCTCAGGTTCATGCCCATCTTGACATCCCWTYCCAACACAAACGCAAGTGACGAACCAAAAAAGACGATGGAGGAGCCACCTGTCCTGCATTCAGAGGTGGACGCAAACAGAGAGTCGGATGACGAGGAAACGGAGGACAGCGAGGACGGGGACAACCAGAAAGACGCTGTCTCTGTCAAAGCTTCGAGTGTGAGGGCAGACAGACGGGTAGAGGACAAAACRACTACGGAGGGTGACCCCTGTCGGCAGAGCCCCATCCTAATCTCCCTGCTGACGTCTGACAATACAAAGCAAAACACAACCTTTGAACTCGTGGAGATTAAGGAGGAACAACCGTCCAGTCTGAACACAAACGACCAATCAGAGGTCGGAGGATCGCAGATSGACYAGAGGAGCCGAGAGCCCCGAACAAATGAACCCAGAGACCCTGAACCTGTCCAAACTCTGCAGCTTCCTCAGACCCCGGCAGACGCCCCTCGGCACGAGTCCTGTAAGGTCTGCCGCAGTCAGCACTTGTCCRTGAAGAAGCTGATGAAACACTCGTGGACTCACGTGAACGAACGGGCCATGCTCTGCGGCGTGTGCGGAGAACGGTCAGAGACCACGGAGGAACTGCGGCGCCACCTTCATTCCCACCAAAAGACCCTCATCTGCGACGTCTGCGGCAAGACCTTCATCACCACGGTGGGCTTCAGGAGACACATGAACGGGCACAAGGGCAACAAGCCCCACAAGTGTAAAACCTGCAACAAAGYCTTTACGGACAAGGGCACGCTGAAGAAGCACATGATGACCCACCAGAATAGTAAAGAACAGAAGTGCACCGTCTGCCCCAGGTCCTTTACCTCYGACATCCGACTGAAGCTCCACCTGCTCACCCATGCAGACAGGAAYCAGGAGGAGACGTCTGCHGCGCCCGSCCCTGGKCACACGCCGGCCAAAGAGATACGGTTCAGCTGTGAAATCTGCAAGAGGTCTTTCTTCACTGAGAAATGTTTCCAGGTTCACATGATGAAGCACAGCGACAGGATGCCAGACGCCTGACAGAATCCACCAGGAAGACACCAGACGCCTGACAGAAAGGAGTTTTCTGACATTCTGTTCGTTTTTATTTGTTCAACTGTCAGATTTAAAGTGTTTTAACTGAGTTTTAACTGACTTTTAGTTACTGTGGTTTCTGTTTTTATTAGCTGTTTTACATTAACTGTTCATGTTTGAATAAAGTTGTGTTTTATCTTTATRTGTCTTGCTGTTTTGACGTCACAACCTTCTGAAATCAGTTGTTTTTATACCTCCAGGAAGCAGCAGGTTTGTACGGTCCTGGTCTGGCCTGGAGGAGTCCTTGGTTTCGAGTCATATTCATTCATACGTTAAAATAAAGGTCTATMTACCATTTAGAAAAAATACAATAAATTACAACTTTATTCACAAAGCCTATTAAAAACAACACAGTAGGCCAAAGTGCTGAACACGAATAAAAACTAAGTAAAATGAGTCAAAAATACCAAAAATGTTAACATCAATGTCTCAAACTTTTCAGTTAAAAGCCAAGGAGAAAAAAATGTAAAAAAAAAAAAAAAAGAAGTCATAAATGAAATGAAAAGAAGCAGAAAAATGGACAAAAATTATATTGGGCCCCTTTGCCCAAAATTCAATTCAAACAAATTTTTAATGATATGTGGTGAAAATTTAACATTTCCCAACTTACCAGTACTTTAGGACACGAATGGATTAAAGTTTTTTAAATACCTTTTAAACACAAAAACAGTTTAACCAAAGCTGTGGCTGGAATTAGAAAAATATCTTAAAGAAACGACCAAGTTCAACAGTTAGGGAAATGATTGCACAATTTTTTTTCTTACAAAWCCATATAGATTTCTTCTCTTTCACAATATGCAGTTTGGTTTATTTCTAGAGAACAAAAATGTGGAATTTCTAATCAGAAATGCAATCGTAACAAAAATWAATGTGGATTTGCAAAGTACTCCCCCTCATCCTGGGCTCTTATAAACAAATGACTCCCTGTTTGAAAGGAGTCTGAATAAGATGCATGAAGCAAAAAATAAAAAACATAAAGCAAAAGTTGAAAGATTTTACAATTTAATGTGGAATTTCTAATCAGAAATGCAATCGTAACAAAAATTAATGTGGATTTGCAAAGTACTCCCCCTCATCCTGTGCTCTTATAAACAAATMACTCCCTGTTTGAAAGGAGTCTGAATAAGATGCATGAAGCAAAAACATAAAGCAAAAGCTGAAAGATTTTACAATTTAATGAAGGAATTTCAGTTAGTAACCCCTTTAAATGATTCATTATTATCATTATTAT
>NW_013952823.1:171768-174645 GCF_001266775.1 Austrofundulus limnaeus
GAGGAGGAGGAGGAGGAGGAGGAGGAAGAACCTGAGGAGCAGCAGCTCACACAGACAGGTAACACACAATGATTATAAGCGATAGTAAAATATATAAAAATTTCCTCTTATTTATTGTGTTTACACAATTACATAATCAGTTATCGCATGCAAGCAAAGGTCACAACGTAAATAATTGGGTGTTTTTTTAAAAAAAAAAACATTCTCATGACATGTAATATAAACCATAGCATAATTCATCTCATTTACAATAAGACAAACATGGACAGGATTATTATACACGACACAGAGAAGAGATGAGGCGGTGTGCTTGTCATGGACGCGCTGTTGGCAGATTTATCAAACATCCGTACGGATTCTAATATTGCAGCGAGATCTAAAAAAAAAACAAAAAACCTGTTAGTATACGCTCTCATTATATTACAATACATGTATATAAAAAGTAACATATATATATTTATATAGTTTACCATCTTCGATGTCAGGAAGTTCGACCCTCGTGTCGATGTGTTCCAGTACGTGGAGTCTCGGCGGAAGGTTCGGTTCGGGGATCACGCCGGTGCTACAGTCCATACCAGGAAGTTCTTGTACATCGTACAAGTAGTACTCGGGCGTGTCTCCGCATCCGGTGAACTTGTCGTTCACCAGAACGCAGTTTGGGTCGAGCAGCTGGTTCTCTACATCCCACACTTTTGTATAACCAATCTTTTCCAGTTTACTGATCTTGATGGTGTTTATCAGTGGGATCGAGACGTCGGGCGTTTGTGCCGAATACATCAGAACTCCATCGTTGTTGTAGGTATCTCCGTAATGTGGACGCATCTCCAGCATAAAAGAGACCCCTCCGATACAGTAGCGGCCGGCGTCTGTACACGAAGGGTATCGGATTGTAACGACATAGCCCTCATCCTCCTCGCTTTTATGCGTCTGGTACGAAAGCTCGCCGGCCCACCTGGGTCGATCGTTGTGAAAAAACATATCGTTGGGGTTTGTTAAAAAACCAACCAGTTGTACGCTGACCCCCATAAAGCCAATTATCGGTGTCGGGTATATCTTCGCTCCGGCGTGGTCGCACGAACCGGTCGCGCACAACCCCGTGTGCTGCATGTATCCAAGCACGAGGATCGCGCAAATCGAAACGCACACAGCCATGGTCGCCGCTTAAACTCGATCGTGTGAGGCTCCTCTTCCGTTATATATCCTTTCAACCGCTTCGTCTACTGAGAGGCGAAGTTGTGTCACGCGCTCGGGGAAATTCCCGCCTATTTGATGCAAAAAGAACATTGGCTGTGTCTCAATTCAGGGTCTGGGTCCTCATGAGTGCACATTTGTCGGCTGCANGGACTTTTTTACTTTTACAGAAGTAAATTTTTTTTTAATGGACAATTTATTTATTTAATGGCAAATTTAGAAAAAGGCTGCCTGAATGGATTTTTTTCTTTGACATTTTAAAAAAACTCCAGTCCTGAGTTTAGAGGAGAAGAGAATCCTGGGAATATAGGGATCTGAACATGAGCTTCTTCAGAACTGTAGTTCTTGTACTCAGCCTTACAAAATAAAAATGTGATATTTGTGTATCCCTATGTTTACACGTGCTTCAACAAGTCTTAAAAATAATCTGAATCAACCTAAAAGATCTTTTTACCAAACATAAAACAGGCCAAGAGCACTGTGATTGGTGTATCTCCACAAAGAACCTAATCTACCTCCATTGGCTCGGTCTGGAGGATCCTGTTGAGGTATGCATTTACTGCTGCTGCCTTCACAACTCTTTTCTTGTGTAGTAATAGGAACGTTCATCGACAAAACTCCACCGCTTCCATTTTCTCCACGGGCATATTTTACCGCTGCACCACAACCTGGAAGTAGATCGTGTTCTGAAGTTTTTCCCTCCAAGAGAAGCAGAGCAGAAGAAATGATGATTTTCTGCTGCAGTAACATGTCTAAAGGAGACATCCTGAGAGGAATCATCACCGAGAAGCTGAGCACAGCCGCCCGGGAGATCTTAGCGGTGGTGGAGAGGACCGTAGCCGACTACGAGGAGGAGGGTTCGGGCTTCAGGCAGGAGATCGACCGACAGAGGAGGCAGCTGGAGCTCCTGCAGCCTCAGGTCACACTCCACAGAGGAGGTGAGGGATCACAAACACACTCTTATTATCTTCATGTGAAGCTGAAATATTCATCAGTTTATTAAACAACACAAACATCTGCTCCCAGACCTGCAAAACCAGGATGATGATGAAGAACCTGAGACCTCCTCCTCACAGAACCAAGAAGAAATACAGGAGTCGAATATTAAAACACCATCACGGCAACAGAATGACTGAAGTTTCATGAAATATTAACGTATAAGCCGCACCGGACTATAAGCCGCACCCCCAAAATAATAATAATAAAAAAACATTACACCCGAAATTTTAGTCTGTCGAACTGTTAATAGTTTCTGATCCAACAAAACAGAAAAGTCCCATTCATCMTCCTCCGGRGCACTGAAACCATCGAAGTCCTCCTCTTCAGTGTCGGAGGTAAACAAGCTGAGAAAAGCTGCGTCACACAGTGTATCTGTTCAGTGTTGCTTTCTGTGTCGCTGTCCTCCCGGGCTGGCTCTGAAGCTGTGGTGTCCTCTTCACGTAGCAGTCCAGCCTTTCAGAACCCYTTGGTGATGGTGGACTCATTCACTCTGCTCCACGCTGTTAGGATCCACTGGCACACATCAGGAAATGACGCTCTTCACATTCGGCCAGTTTTTGTGAATGATTTATCCCCGTCAGTCATCCAAGCCTCCCATTCAGCTGAAGAAATTTTGTAACTGATGAATTGAATATTAGATTCAGTTTTGTATTTTATCCTTTCTGATCATTTCAATCTGTAAGGTTG
>NW_013952823.1:175645-177297 GCF_001266775.1 Austrofundulus limnaeus
ATATATATGTTTAATCCTTAGAAACTTAGGACCTGAATTTTAATAATTAACTGTGACAGTTTTATCCCTGTGGCAAAGCCCAGATAGCTCCTCTCTTCCTTTAATTAGATGCGAGATAATCAAACTAAAACCCTCCATTGGCCAACTAACAACTTAACTCCGCCCAAAACAGATGTTTTAAAAAGCTTAGCACACTCCCAATCTCTCAGAGAGTTTGAAGCCAGTTAAAGTTGTCAGTTTGCAGAAGCTCAGCAGAGGCCCTGCCTGTCAGCCCTTCCCCCATGGGATGGGCAGGACGGTGGTACTTTCCCACTGGGTTGAACATGCAGCCACCGTCTCACATCGACTCCACACCTGAGTTTGATTTTTATAGAAGTTAAATAAGCTAATTGTAACTCATGCATCATTTTTAGTCCGTTTTTCTCTACAAAGTTGAAATCAAATTAATAAGACTTGCAGCCACCTAAGAGGACCGGACCACGTTGTCACCAGGAAGTGACCCCTTTCTCTGACCACCGGGACCGGTTGAGTTTACAGGAAAACCCCTGTGGTTTGTCACTTCAGCTTGCATGAAGAGCCTACCTGGGAAACGACCCCCAGAGATGACCTTCAATCGCTGACCCCTCCTGGTACCCACATGGCGGAAACAAAAGGGTAAAAGTGAACATTTGTTCTGGTGACAAACAGCTGCTCAGACGTAATTTGATTCTTATCTTTGTATGAGATTTGATAAACTAAACGATTTTTCTCTCATTTAACTAGGATCCCTTAGTTAAATTCTCAGCCAAAGCAAAACTCACCTCACCTCACTCCAGCCTCAAAACTCACCTTTTAGTGTTTATTTTGTTTTTTGTTTTGTTATTCACTCATAGCTCAAACATCTCCATGTTCTTCTGGTTCAGAATGTCATCATTTCATACTCGCCATACCTGTAAATACATTTAATCTGTAAATAAATGAACGGTGGAGAACTGGTCAATATGAGATGTCTAATTTTTGTGTCTTAATAAGGTTTTATTGGTTTTGATAAGAAAAGAACTCATCAGATAATTTTGGGTAAATTTATTGAGACTGATTACAGTAAAGTTACAGTTCCTTCTTCTCTTTCCTGTGTACAAATAACAAAATAAAAGGGAAGTGGTGCCTCGAGGTTAAATAATTTGTTTATTTAAATAATTCACAAATTATCCATTTTAGAATATACCCAAATTAACCCTACATTTTTATGGAAATATTTATTTAACAAAGACAGACATACATGGTCCAAGAATGAAGGTACTCAGTGGAAATGATCAACTGAGTTTTATTGCAACAACAGGAACACAGAGAACAACATCAGACTGTACCCCTGCTCTCTGTCGCCTGTCTCTGTGCTTCTGCGTCTGTGTCACTCCTGATGCAGTTGAGAGGCCTCATATAAATATACAGTATATATACTGTATATTTATACATNAGACAGGTAACACACAGACAGACAGGTAACACACAGACAGACAGGTAACATACAGACAAACAGGTAAGACACACACAGACAGGTAACACACAGACAGGTAAGACACAGACCGGTAACACACAGACAGGTAAAACACAGACCGGTAACACACAGACAGGTAAAACACAGACAGGCTAATTACAGGTGGAAAAAGAGAACG
>NW_013952823.1:177779-178550 GCF_001266775.1 Austrofundulus limnaeus
CTTATATTTTTATGTATAAAAAGTAAAACAACAAAACAAAAAAAATCATTCGATTTCTTTCGAATGCCATCAAGCTCTTATTTTTGAAAAATCTATTTCCGCGTAAACCAATTCACGATCATGTGAAAGCGCTGTGTTTTCGTTGGTATACCTATTGTCCATGTTCGCGTAGATGTTTGACATGGGCGTTCGTTTACGCGACGGGGGCTCGTATTGGAACCCTAAGTCTCGGCGTATGTAGCCGGTCGCGGGACTTGTTGCACGACCGGGATGTTTATCGTATTGTGTAACAGGCAAACCCCGCGGCAAACCCCTCGAATCGTAACGGTGAACTCGATCGTGCTTGTTACGAACTGCGCTTCGTTGATGCAGTGTACAACGAGCGTGTTTAGCTCGGAGAACGTTGCCTGCAATCGAGACCTGTCTGTTTTCAAAAGCCACTAGTCGTCCGACAATCTCCTTGCCTGATATTGCACGACAAATTGTGTCGAATCACCGGAACCTACTATAAACAAAGTGTTTATGGTGTCGTGAGTGTTTACTGTGCATTTATTATCTTCATGTGAAGCTGAAATATTAATCAGTTTATTAAACAACACAAACATCTGCTCCCAGACCTGCACAAACATGAGGAGATGGTTGTTGGAGAGGAACCAGAGGAGCAGCAACTCATACAGACAGATAACACACACACAGACAGGTAACACACAGACAGGTAACATACATACAGACAGGTAACACACAGACAGGTAACACACAGACAGGTAACAT
>NW_013952823.1:181194-182709 GCF_001266775.1 Austrofundulus limnaeus
GGATAACAGCAGACTGACTGCTGGTAAAATATACGACAGGTCTGGACCACTCATAAATTTTGTTCGTATCTGAAGAAAATCTTAGAATATGAAAACATTGGTGAATGCTACAAATTCTCTTAAATCACTCGTACGCACAACTTAAGAACAAATCTGTGCGTACGAACGGTTCTTGCATGAGGCCCAATGTGTGGTGAATTTCATGTACTGTCTCTTTAAGAACTGTGAACGCGCGTCCAAGCGGGTGCGCGCCCTTTGTTCAGTCCGATTTTCCATCTCACTGTGATTACATGTTCCCAACAGTCTCGCTAAATAAACCTTGTCCAGAGCTGAAGAAATATCGCCTTTTCTTCATTCAAGTGTTTGCCAAAGAGGTTTTTAACATCCAGCAGCTTTCAGGCAAGACGCTCACCTATTTTCCAGCAACCCAGGAGAGCAGCGGGCAGACGTGAAGAGACGAGAGGGGAACATCCAGACCGACAGCCGAACGTGAACCGAGAAGAACACGACATAATGGCGTCACGATCCAGGCCTGGACAGTCTTAAAAGGTTAATATTGAACTAACGGGGGTAATATTGGCCATATTTACTTATGTTTCTTTGATTTTTAAGCCTCAGACTCAGGGCGGTTCAGTGAGGTTTGTCGGTGGATCACATCGATGGGCTCCGTGCAATGTCTGGTGTTCTGTCGTTGTTTTGTTTTTGTGTGTTCAAACCTTGCTAATTTATTCGTTTTTTTATGACGTGTCGCCCGCCGCAGAGGGTTAAGTGTGTGTATCCTCTGGCGGTTTATGAGTTAAAGTACGCGTACTTTTGAAGAAAAAGTGTTTGAGATGCATCTCTAAGTGTTGTGTTAGCTGCACATCCGTGGTTAAATGGAAGGGTCGACAGAGAGACGTCTTTTGTCATCCTGTTAGCTACTGGTAGGGCGCGGTTGTGCGGGGCCGTTCAGCCTGGTTCTTTTGTTATCTTGCCCGGATAAGAGTACCCGGTTACAGTGTCTTCTGAGGCCTAAAGAGCTGTTTAATTCCGATGAAACAGACCGGGGAGGTAATAAAAAATTGGGTGTTGGAAGCTCCGTCTAAAACTGGAAATTAAAGGGTACATGTCAAGTTTTTTTTGTTGTTTTTTTAAAGTTCTGTTCAAGCAAGGGAATACAGGCCTGTGTGTTTGTCTGTCTTAAATGGCTGTTTGATGTTTGTTGTGGCGTTTTGTTGTTTTTTCTGTTATTATTTGTGTATTGACTTGGCTCGGTTTGGGCTGAAAACCAAATGGTGGGGGTGCTTCAAAGTTTTTTTTCTTTCTTGCTGCAGCTTCTTTGTCCTGTCTAAAGTGATTTATGGCAGTGCAGCCAGGAGTGGGGGTTTCAAATAAATATATCAAAGCCCCTCAGTTGAAAACACTAAAATGATAAACTTATTAACATAAAGCTGCTCTTTTTCCATTTTGAACCCTTTGCACAAGTCCTTTTGTTCAGATGAGCTCAGATTGTACAGATTTAAATACAAGAGTGAA
>NW_013952823.1:183701-187333 GCF_001266775.1 Austrofundulus limnaeus
CATATATTGTGTCTACTTTAAAAGGAAAGGCTCTCAGATGGGCTCAAGCGTTTCTGTCTGCACATTCCTCTGACACCCTCACCTCTCAGCTTTTCATTCAAGAATTCCAGCGTGTGTTTGACCATCCCCTCCAGCAGGAGGAGGCAGCGAAGCGGCTAATCAATCTCCGACAAGGTAATAAGTCCGCAGCTGAACACTCTGTGGATTTTCGAATTGTTGCCGAGGAGGCAGGCTGGGAGGAACTCGCGTTAAAAGGTATTTATGTAAATTCCTTGTCGGACCAACCAAAGGATCAATTGGTTTCCTGGGATGAACCCGGAAGCCTGGATGAATTAATCGCCGTGTCTATTCGTATTGAAAACAGACTGAAAGAACGAAAGAAGGAGAGGAACTACATTTCCCAGAATCCCCGGGTCCCCGCTCCACTCATCAGTGGTGAGTTTCTGCCTTCTAACGCCACAGCTGCTGCTAATTCCACTGTACCCATGCAAATTGGACGCACACGGCTGACTCCAGAGGAGAGACAGAGACGGTTTGCGGCTAAACTTTGTATTTATTGTGGCAATAAGGGACATTTCGTCGCCACTTCGCTGTGGGGAAACGGGCAGTCTCGACAGTAGAACAGGGGAAGCTGACGAGACAGGACAATTTCTCCCCTAATTCTTTGTTCTTCCTTCCCGCTACGGTAGTTTGTGGGCAAACCAAGCTACCGATTTCGGCCCTTGTAGACTCAGGTGCTGAACAGAACTTAATCTCAAGTGACACAGTGGAACAACTGGAAATCCCCACATCTCCACTCGATCCTCCTCGCTCTATCGCCGGTGTCACTGGACAGCTCCTATCCCAGGTCAACAGATTCGTCCCCAATCTGCATGTGATTGTGTCGGGAAACCACCATGACTTGGGTGAGTTTGTGGTTTTTGATTCTACTTCTCCACAAATTATTTTTGGTTTTCCGTGGCTGTCCCTGCATAACCCAGTTATCATTTGGAAGGAAAAGAGGGTCGAGAACTGGAGTACTTTTTGCTCACAACACTGTTTAAAGTCGGCTGTATCAGTCTCCGTTCAAGGGGAGGAACCTGTTGAAGAGACAGATCTGTCCTCTATACCTGAGGTTTATCATGATTTGGCATCTGTTTTCAGTAAAAGTAAGGCACTTTCTTTACCTCCCCATAGACCATACGACTGCGCCATAGATTTAATACCTGATTCAGTACTTCCTTCCAGTTGCCTCTATAATCTCTCCGGTCCCGAAAAAGAGGCCATGAAAACTTACATAGATGAATCCTTAGCTTCTGGTATCATCCGCCCCTCCAAATCTCCCCTAGGGGCAGGATTTTTCTTTGTTGCCAAAAAGGATAAGACTCTCAGACCCTGCATTGACTACCGAGGACTCAACCAAAGCACAGTTAAAAACAAGTACCCTTTGCCCCTGTTAGATTCCATTCACGACCAGCTTCACACAGCCACCATCTTCACCAAACTGGACCTCCGTAATGCCTAACACCTTGTGCGGATAAAAGAAGGATATGAGTGGAAGACAGCATTTAAGACCCCTTTAGGTCACTTTGAGTACCTGGTCATGCCCTTTGGGTTAACCAACGCCCCAGCAGTGTTTCAAGCTTTAATCAATGACGTACTCCGAGACCTCTTGAATGTTTGTGTATTTGTTTATTTGGATGACATACTCATTTTTTCCCGTGATATCCAGCAACACCAATTACATGTCAGAACGGTCCTCCAGAGACTTCAAGAAAACCAGCTCTACGTGAATGCTGAAAAATGCGAATTTCATGTATCTTCTGTGTCCTTTTTAGGGTTCATTTTGGAGAAGGGTCAGTTCAGGACTGACCCTGAAAAGGTTCAGGCAGTTTCAGAGTGGCCAGTTCCAAATGATCGTAAACAGTTACAACGTTTTCTTGGTTTCGCAAACTTTTACAGACGATTCATCAGGGACTACAGTCGTATCGCCGCACCTCTCACCCAACTTACTTCTACTTTAAGAACCTTCTCCTGGACTCCCGAGGCCAACCACGCTTTTGGTGAGTTGAAAGCTCGTTTCTCTCAAGCCCCTATTTTGTGCCATCCTGACCCACATAAACAGTTTTTTGTAGAAGTGGATGCTTCTGACCTGGGAGTCGGTGCTGTTTTGTCTCAAAAGTCGGAGTCAGATGGTAAAATGCACCCTTGTGCCTTTTTTTCTCGTCCCTTATCACCAGCCGAGATTAACTATGATGTTGGAAACAGAGAACTGTTGGCCATTAAACTGGCTTTAAAAGAATGGAGGCATTGGTTAGAAGGGACTGAGATCCCTTTCATCATCCTCACKGATCATAAAAATCTGGCCTATCTCCAAAAGGCCAAGAGGTTAAACCCGAGACAGGCCAGGTGGTCTTTGTTTTTTGCCCATTTTAACTTCACTATCACTTACATCCCTGGTTCCAGAAATGTCAAACCCGACGCTCTCTCCAGACAGTTCTCCTCTGCTGAGAAAACAAAAGAAGACACTAACATCTTGCCTACCTCCTGCTTCATGGGGACTCTCTCCTGGGACATTGAGAACACAATCCACCTGGCTCAACAGTCTGAACCCGATCCCGGCTCGGGACCTCCTGGCACCCGATTCATTCCGAAGAACATTGTGGGTAAAGTACTGGATTGGACTCATAATCACAGATTTACTTGTCATCCCGGCATATCTCGCATGTTGTCATTCTCTAAGAGATACTTTTGGTGGCCAACAATGTATCAGGACATAAAAGAGTTTGTTGCAGCATGTCCCACCTGCGCTCGAAACAAGAGTTGAAACCAACAGCCTGCCGGACTCTTGCAACCATTACCCACTCCTGCTCGGCCTTGGTCCCACATCACTCTGGACTTCGTCACAGGACTACCCCCCTCAGAAGGTAACACGGTCATACTAACCATTGTTGATCGCTTCTCCAAGGCAGCACATTTTGTCCCCTTGAGTAAACTACCCACGGCATTCGAGACCGCTCAGCTCCTTGTCACTCACGTTTTCCGTCTACATGGTATCCCCACCGACATCGTTTCCGACCGAGGACCCCAGTTTGTGTCTCATGTCTGGAAGGCCTTCTGTAATGCCCTAGGTGCTAAGGTCAGCCTTTCTTCTGGACATCACCCTCAATCTAACGGGCAAACGGAGAGGTGTAACCAAGAACTCGAGGCGACTCTCATGTGCGTCATAAATAACAATCCCTCCTCATGGTGTCAACATCTTACCTGGGTTGAGTATGCACACGTCACACCTCTTCCGCTACTGGTTACTCTCCTTTTGAGGCCTCCCTTGGGTATAACCCTCCACTGTTTCCCAGGGACGAGGTTGAAAATATGGTCCCGTCCGTCCACCACCACATCCAACGCTGTCGAAGAATCWGGAGCCAGACTCAAAGAGCCCTTCTTTGTACAGCACAACAAAACAAGAGGTTTGCTGACCGCCATCATTCCGCCGCTCCTTCATATCAAGTCGGACAAGAGGTATGGCTATCTACACGTGACATAAACCTTAAGGATTTTCCTAGAAAGCTCTCCCCAGGTTCATCGGTCCTTTTCCAGTGGAGAAGATCATTAATCCCACAGCTGTCAGACTTCGTTTACCTACCATCATGAAG
>NW_013952823.1:187837-192948 GCF_001266775.1 Austrofundulus limnaeus
CAGTGAAATCAAGAAAACTAAATAAACAGGATGCTTTAGGAAAACATGTTGATGAAAAGTCTGCATTTTTCTGTAGAAATCAGATGATCTAAACCCAACAGTTGGTCAGAAATCCCCCCCAGCTGTATATCGGACACATTTGATCCAACATCGATGTTCGGGTTTGTTTTATCTTACAGAACTACAAGGTGTGTTGTTACTGTTTGCATTGAATTGTTTTAAAAAGCAACAACAAGAACAACAAAAAGGCCTGAGCCTGTCTGTCTGCTGCCTAATGGAAACAAAAATCTGTGGCCGCAGATGGAAATAACTGCTGTGAAGAAACAAAGAGAGGAGCAGAGAGTTTCATGGAGCTGACCCCCCATCCTCAAACCCCACCCTCCACTGCTGCTTTTACAGCTAGACAATGAGTGACACCTAGAGGTTGACGGTGAGCACTGGAAACCTCTGACTCTACCCACATCACTGTCACCAACAGCAGCAAACAGCAGATAACCGAACAGAGCCCCCTGCAGGCACCACTCACACACTGCACCTCCTCAAGGATGACAGGGAGCCTGACTGTTATCTAACCAAACCACAGTTTTACAATTGATCTTATTAGAAATGTAAACACTGGAAGATAATCAGATTCTCTATTCCAATTTTAATGAAATTATGCACATGACCTGTAGGTTTCTTAAGGTTTTTTCTAATGACATAAATAAGTGAATGATCCCAGATTGAAGTATTTATAACTCCAGATATGCCATATATGGAGGATVYATTTGTGAAAATAAGATCCAAAATGGAATTGCATGTCTTACCAAATCTTGTTGGTACTTTAACTGTTGAAGCCTTAAGTTTATAGACAAGGCATTTCTTATTTTGTGAACGTTTAGTTTTTAATAAGCGCCACTGTTTGTTTTAGCAGCCCGCCCGGTGTTATTGGGACTAGTTTTTCTGATCTCTGCTCTTCATCGTCAGCTCAGGTGGCACCCTGCAGCGCAATCAGCTGTGTAGTATGATCGGCCCAACCCGAGGTGAGCAGAGGTAGAGAAGTCACTTATATGGCGTAGTTGGAAGCACAATGAACCCAGAAAAACAGCAGCGTCCCAGAACCTGTCGCTCCTTGATGTCGCTCTTGCCCTGCACAGATGGACCGCACGCGTTAGTGGTTCATTAGGTTCGCTTCAGCCTGTGGGCCGGTTCATGGACTAAACTACCGGTCTTGTGACCTGCGCCATTGCCGGTGGTGCATCTCGTGGGCCGGTGGCTCGGGGGCCAAGGTGAGCCGCTGCTGTGAGATGCTGGTGGGAAAAAAAAGCCGTCTCCTCCCACACACACAGCTTGGAAGCACAAAGAGCTGACGATGACACAATCTTCCCGTCCCGCTCCTGGAGGAGAGGGGGTCAGTGAGAAAGCGGTTTTGATCAGGGGCTAATGACAAAACATTCAGCGCCTGGCTCTATTCATTCACAAAAAATTTAAATGTCATTCTGGGGCAGGGCCCCCAAAGCGCCGGGGTCCTGGGCTTGAGCCCCGTAAGCCCCTGCCAAAGCCCTGGGCAGTTTACATCAAACCACGACATTACATA
This sequence comes from Austrofundulus limnaeus, assembly GCF_001266775.1. NCBI lineage: Eukaryota > Metazoa > Chordata > Actinopteri > Cyprinodontiformes > Rivulidae > Austrofundulus > Austrofundulus limnaeus. The sequence goes on from NW_013952823.1 coordinate 189,414, forward strand.
GAGTGGTATAACTTGCTTGCTTATATAAATACGTGCTTCTCCATCTCAGTTCCACCAGGCCAGGACTACAATTCAGATTGTTCCATAAATTCATCACAGTCACTCATACGTGTAATTTTTGTTTTTCCCTGTCTCACTCCTCCTCTCCTGTCTCACTCCTTCTGTCTCACTCCTCTTCTGTCTCACTCTTCTCCTGTCTCATTCCCCTTCTGTCTCACTCCTCTCCTGTCTCACCCCTCTCCCTTCTCATTCCTCCTCTGTCTCACTCCTCCTCTGTCTCACTCCTCATCTTCTGTCTCACTCCTTTTCTGTTTCACTCCTCTCTTACCTCACTCATCTTCTGTCTCACTCTTCCTCTCCTGTCTCACTCCTCCTCTTCCGCATCACTCCTCCTCTTCTGTCTCACTCCACTCCTGTCTCACTCATCTTCTGCCTCACTCTTCCTCTCCTGCCTCACTCCTCCTCTCCCTTCTCACACATCTTCTGTCTCACTCCTCCTCTCCCTTCTCACTCCTCTCCCTTCTCACTCCTCTCCCGTCTCACTCCTCCTCTCCTGTCTCACTCCTCCTCTCCTGTCTCACTCTTCCTCTCCAGTCTCACTCCTCTTCCGCATCACTCCTCCTCTTCTGTCTCACACCTCTTCTGCCTCACTCATCTACTGCCTCACTCTTCCACTCTTGTCTCACTCCTCCTCTCCCTTCTCACTCCTCTCCTGTCTCACTCCTCCACTCCTGTCTCACTCCTCCTCTCCTGTCTCACTCCCCCACTCCTGTCTCACTCCTCCTCTCCTGTCTCACTCCTCCACTCCTGCCTCACTCTTCCTCTCCTGTCTCAGTCCTCCTCTCCCTTCTCACTCCTCTCCTGTCTCACTCCTCNTCTCACTCCTCTCCTGTCTCACTCCTCCACTCCTGTCTCACTCCTCCACTCCTGTCTCACTCATTCACTCCTGTCTCACTCCTCCTCTTCTATCTCACTCATCCTCTTCTGTATCACTCCTCCTCTCTTGTCTCACTCCTCCTCTCCCTTCTCACTCCTCTTCTGTCTCAGTCCTCCTCTTCTGTTTCACTCCTCCTCTCCTGTCTCACTCCTCTTCTGTCTCACTCCTCTCCATTCTCACTCCTCCTCTGTTCACTCCTTTTCTGTCGCACTCCTTTTCTGTCTCCCTTCTCACACCTCTTCTATCTCACACCTCCCCTCCTGTCTCACTCCTCCTCTCCCTTCTCACTCCTCTTCTATCTCACTTCTCCTCTTCTGTCTCACTCCTCCTCTTCTGTATCACTCCTCATCTCCTGTCTCACTCCTCCTCCTCTCCCTTTTCACTCCTCTTCTATCTCACTCCTCCTCTCCTGTCTCACTCATCCTCTCCTGTCTCACTCCTCCTCTCCTGTCTCATGGTGCTCTTTCAGTTTTTTGGCTCTCAGCTCTCTAATGCTGCCTGTTTTGTCTCTGCCTGTCTCCCTCCTATTTTCTGGTTAAAAATGTGAAATCAGTTAAGGTAAACTTCACAAAAACCTTAAAGCACAAGAGGAAAATAAATAGAAAATAAATGCAAATTAAAAAACAAATCCTTTTACATAATAAAAATAACAATATCACAATAATCTCAATGTGTTTAATAAACTGATAGTGCTTTTTTCATGTAGATTTTTTACAGATACACACCTATCTGTTTCTCTCACTCTAACTCTCTGCTGTGACTAAGACAATGAAACTAATGTGACAATTTATCACAATGACTTTAGGGGTGCATTTTACTTTTATTTTGTTGATTCTTGATTTAGTTTTATTTGTAACACGTTAATGTGCCAAACAATGATGACACTCAACTGCATGTTTAAAAATAAGAATATTAATAGCTTTACCCATGAACAGGTGCAATAATTAATTTTGATAAGCACCAACATTTAAAGGAGCATTTTTTCAGATTTAGTGATAGGTTTGCTCATAACAAACTGACATCATGCAACTTTCATAATGTGTAATAATAATAAAATAAAATAAAATAAATTTACAGGTTATTTCCTTCGTACCACAATTTTACTACTTGCTAAAAATTAAAGTTAAAATATACGTATAAATCATTTTATACTGGCCATCATAAAATAATAGATTATGATTTTAAATCATTAATGTGTTTCATGAGGATCACACAACTGACTAGAATGGATTAAAAAATACTGATTTGAATAAACATTTTAGATTTCATTCATAATTGCCCAGCAGCACCTTCATCATCATCATCATCATCATCATCATCATCAGTGTCTCTTTGCTGCTTCTGCTTCTGAATCCTATATCAGGAGAGATAGACTCAGCATTGTTTTTTTACTGCCACAGTGGCTGTCAGCCATTTTCAAGTGAGTTCAAGCCTACAGAGTTTTGTCAGGTGGTTAAATAAGATGTTATCCATTCTTGAAGTAATGTTTCATGCAAAGTTGTATGTTTTTGTAACAGTACATGGGATACTTAGGGGTGTTTTCCTGTATTCTTATTATAGGATCAATTTAATAAGCCCACTACTGTCTTTTTCTGGTATAAAAGTTTTTTTTGTAACACTCAATACATTGTTCTTATCTTGAGAAAAGAAAAACTGTACTTTTGTTGTTTTTTTAGAAAGCTGATTGCTGCTTTATTTTATTTCTTTTCAACCAAATCAAACCAAAATGAATGCTGTTCCTTCTTAGGACAGTCAGGAAATAAGACCTACCTCAGTTCTTTAAATACTTGAATGTGTCTGGCTTCTTCTGTTACACTTGGCCACATATGTAAATTCCCGCCTGGTCAGCACTAACAGCAGGTGTTACCGGCCCTCACGAGGCGCCACAGTGGACTTTGAAACCTTGAAACCTTTGGACCTGTGTCGCCTCGTCCACAGGTTTGACTGAAGCACGTGCCTTCAGGTAACGCAGGATGTTTTCTGTTTGGAAAAACTTGACTTTAGGTCGCACTGCAGGGGGCTATCCTGCTCTGAAGCGACAAGTGTTGGCTTTTTGCAGCGAGGGAGGAACTCCGAGCTTGAACCCCAACAGAAAGTGTTCAGAGAAACGTTACAATGTTCCACCGAGCGCAGAGTTCGTGTCGCGGGTTTCTGGTATTCCCACCATGGCCAAGTTACCGTACAAGGACTCGGCTGAAGGCCTGGACGCGGCGTTTATTGGTGTTCCGATTGATACCGGGACTTCGAACCGGCCTGGAGCCAGGTACTGTTTCTGTGTTCAGCTTTTCTCTGGACCTTTATTTGATCTGTGCTTCAAATAAAATCTAACTAKTGGTTTATTTGTAGATAAATCAGATAAGTGTATTAAACTTACAGTAACTATACCAACTTTAAAGGGCCAATATTATGTGTTTCTCAGGCATATATTTAAACACTATACCATAATAAAGTATCTATGTCACGTTTAGCTGTTATTAAAATGCTGTTTTTATGTTTAAATAGAAAATAAACTTGTCTTCTCAACACTTCCTCTTCTAAATGCCTTGAAACTGGCCTCTGTCCCTTTAAGAACCTCCTTCTGTTTCCATCCCGTAAGTT
>NW_013952823.1:193258-195278 GCF_001266775.1 Austrofundulus limnaeus
GTTAAGATCCTTCAGCAAATTGATGATTTATTTTTACTTTTATTATTTATTTAGCTATATATTTAGATCAGCACATTCAGAAAGAATATATTTAGCTACATTTTTTTAAATTAATTAATTAATTAATTTATTTATTTATTTATTTAGCAGGACAGTGCATATTGATAACAGTACATTGAAACATAGAATTATCCAAAGATTATTTCATCTGTAGTCCTGGTGGCCAACTGCACAGCCCTAAAAACACAAAGTTTTAAATAATGAAGTCATCAACAGTTAAAAACAGCGCGTTAAGACAGTGTTAGTTTATTTCAAAGAATCAGTGAGATACAAGTAGAACTAGACATGGGTTTTTACGATGTAAAACAAGTGTGCACTGCCATGTAGCATGTCATTGCAGCATGGCTTTGCCTGCAGCAGTGGACTTGCAGAATGAACTTTGACCAAGTTCAAATGTGTTTTCTATACCAGCTTGTGCCTGTCACGTGAGCAGGTGTTTGTAATTAAGGTAATTGTGTGACAATACAAAGTTTGAAGAGATTTTTTGTTAAAGTTGCATTAGCTGGGTTTTGAACCCTGATCTCCCACATGAAAGTCCATGACATAGACCATTAGACCAATGGAGCTGTGGCAGAAGGTGGTGGCAGGGGTTGGTTTCTATGTGTGCAGAAAGAGGCCACATTGCCAATACAATTATTGACACTAAACTACATAATATTACAACGATAGAGCAGTATTAAGACAATGATATAGTAAAACATCAAAATCCAATCATATTAGTATTGTAAACACTGAACTATTGAGATTAAATATAAAAAACTATGGTGCAGTACCAAGTTGAGTACAGCTGGGGGCAATATTGGACCATTACAAGGCCCCATTGACTCCCATTATAATTTATTAAACATTAGTGTTTCAAAAACTATAAGTTTTACAGGCACCAAAAGGCATAGCCATCATCAGGCACAGGGGCTTTACAGATATAAATTACAATGGCAGCTCTAGGACAAAGTATGCAGGAGGAGAAGCATGGCAAAGTTGAGATGACTTGGATGGGAAACGAATCACAATAGTGTGCATTGATTAGTTCTGAAGAGTGGCATTAATATTCTTTACACACAAACAGCATCAGGTGTTTAGTAAAAACATAAAAGCAGCACTGTGAGTATCAAGCATTAATAAAACAGATTAAAACATTTGATAGATGCATAATAAAATGACAAACAATGTTGATAAAATCATAAAACGAGAAGTTCACAAAGGGTCAGAGGAGAATCACACCTGCACAGGTGAAACAACATGTCAGCAGCAGAGGTTTGGTGTTGACAGGTCTGAATAATCAGCCATCGTTTTAGATGAGAGCAGAATATTTTCTATGTGAGGACGTCTCTGACTGTTGTTGGGATGTTTTCCCACTCCTGAGAAGCTTTAACAGGAAGCTGACTGAGTAAAAACACTTGTTCTAAGTGGGAACAAAACAGTCACCTCTGGACCCTGCAGTGATTCTGATGGATGTTCTGAGACAGGTGGGGACATCCTGTGTAGGGTTCTGTATGTCTGACAGGCATTCATGTACTTAATAAGATTGTCCAACTCAGAAGGTTGTGTTTGACTAAAATGGAGCAGTGATGAAAGTGTTTAGGTTTCTGAGTGTCTGCATGTATAAAGACTGTAACGGTTTCAGAGTGGTGGAGTTAGTCTGAGACCAGCTTGTTAGACAATATGTGAAATGACAGAAAATCACTGAGTGGATAAATGTTTTAGCAGCTTGAATTAACACTGAATTTATAACAAATTAACTAAATTAAATTAGACTTTTTTACAAGTTTGTTTTAATTGTGACCAGGGTTGTAGGTATATGCAGTAAGCCGTAGAAACAGTACGAAGTTGGCCTACAGTAGAAATTGACCCTCTACCGTCCTGTTGTCATTTATGGTGCGTTCACACCAAACGTGATTTCAGCATCAGGAGCAGCAGGTTTACATACAAAGTCTATGGTGGACGCGCTTCAATCAGCGTC
>NW_013952823.1:196955-197972 GCF_001266775.1 Austrofundulus limnaeus
ATGTACAGTGTGAGTGTCATCACTCTACACTGTTTCTGTTTGGAGAAAAATGACGTGTTGCAACCGTCCCTTGTTGTTACTGTCCCCGGTCTCCCATCATCACACCTGTGTCAACAGGGCTGCGAGTGCAGAGACAACTGAGCAGGAGGAGTTCAAAAAAATGAAGAAATATAGTGTTTTAAAACACATATAGAGAGAATAAATCCTCAAAAGTTCCCCTCCTGCTGTGGAAAAGTTATGTCGAGGATAGGATTTGTCTTGAGTGGAAAAAATGAAGAAATTAACACATTAATGTGATGTTAGTGTGAAGTTACTGTCTCTCATCGAACTCAACAGGTTTGGTCCACGACAGATCAGAGTCGAGTCTGCCATGCTGAGGAATTACAACTGCGGCACCATGGCGGCACCGTATGAGTCCCTGATGGTTGCTGACATCGGGGATGTAAATGTGAACGTGTTTGATCTGAAGGACACCTGCAGGCGCATCAGGGAGACCTACAGAAAGATCGTGGCCACCGGCTGCATTCCTCTGACCATGGGTAAAAAGGACTTCCTTCACATTTTGTTCACTCTGATCCACAGACCAACATAGTAAATGATTTATAGATAAATGAACTCTGGAACATTTGTAAAATCATTAATCTTTTCTGTGGCCTTGTACACTTTGGAGCGTGTTCAGTCAGATGTTAAGGAAATGTTGTATCTGCAGGTGGTGATCACACAATTGCATACCCAATACTGCAAGCTGTTGCTGAGAAGTAAGTATATATCTGTGCTAAAAGCTCAGATGTTCTGTGTGAAAACTGTAGATGGGCTGAAATGGTGTAAAATGAACATTTAAAACAAAATGTAACGACTGAAATATTCATATCAGTCATTCTGAATGACTTTGTCGTGTAAACTGGCTTCTGGTTCCACAGGAAAGCCTACATCTCCCATTCAGTCCAAAAAGAGTAAGGAGATAAAGATCTGCATTCTGACAGTCAAGTTTTGTTTGTAAAATATTAAACCTTAAAT
>NW_013952823.1:200835-203587 GCF_001266775.1 Austrofundulus limnaeus
CCTCTGATACTACCTCTGATACTACCTCTGATACTACCTCTGATACTACCTCTGATACTACCTCTGATACTACCTCTGATACTACCTCTGATAGTACCTCTGATACTACCTCTGATAGTGCCTCTGATACTACCTCTGATACTACCTCTGATACTACCTCTGATACTACCTCTGATAGTACCTCTGATACTACCTCTGATAGTGCCTCTGATACTACCTCTGATACTACCTCTGATACTACCTCTGATAGTACCAGGGGTGCATCAGAGGTGAATAAAATTTACTCGCCTATCCACCTTCGTGGTTTTTCTCGATGCTCGTTGGAGGACTGAACATGCATCAGACCCAAACTGCCGTCTTATGAAAGGGCTTTCGTCACAGTCTCCATCCTGAGCAGCACACCGTGGCTGTGGAGAGGGAAAACTCCCTGCTAATCAGGAAGAAACCTCCAGCAGAACCAGGCTCAGGACAGGAGACCATCTGCCTCGACCGGCTGGGTTTGGGGACAGGAAAGAGACACAGGTAAACACAGAAGAACTGGTCCAGGTGCACCTACTTCTGGAAGAGACAAAAAGAAAAAAATMATCTTGATCTTACATGCGGCTCAGTTGTGTTCCGATTTGGTCGGGTCGGTCCGGACCAATTCAGCCAAGAGCTCGCTGAAGCATGTGCAGYAAATGCGAGATRGCGCAATAAATCCAGTGATYAATGTGGAAGTCAGGGCAAACTAATTCATTCTGTGGTAGACGGAGTAAATACAGTTGAAACTTCATCGACGTTGTGTGTGACACTTTTGATTTCAAAATAAAATCCACATGTATCGTGTGTATTCATGTGTTGGGCGCTGCATGTTTCCATCAGCTTTCCASACAGAGCGATACATTTTGACAGCATTTATGTATAAATATATCTTATTTATAGCAAAACTTTTCTGGCTTTGGTTAATTACTTTGAAAATACGTAAGTTGTGCTCGTTCTTTTCCTGTTGGTGCGTCTTGATTAGGCCTGAAATGATTAGTCAACATAATCGACAACACCAATCATGAAAATAAGTTGATGTGGAATTTTAGGGTGAACTTGTATTATTTACCCACCTAAAGGTTCGTTTGTAACTGCAATGCAATTCATMAACTGCTGAGGATAGAATCACTTCTATTGTCTGTGGTTGCATTGTTTCCAAAAGAAGAASGTGGCAAGCCGCTCTGCAAACCACAGAAGAAGTAGCCGCGGGCAAATCAAAGCGCGATAATAATGGTGGAACAGAGAGACGATCGTGTCAAAGAGGGGAAAAAACTAGACTTTAACTTTCCAAAGTTGGCAACATRTTATCAAAAATCAACCAAAAAACGCAGACTTCTCAATAATTGAATTTGTTGTAAACTGTTCTACATTGGTTTCTTTGTATACTTTTCTGTCAGGTATGGTCCTGTAGGTTTGATTCATGTGGATGCTCATGCTGACACCAGTGACATGGTTCTGGGGGAGAAGATTGGTCATGGGACTCCAWTCAGACGCTGTGTGGAGGAGGGGCTTCTGGACTGCAAGAGAGTGGTTCAGATTGGTCTGCGAGGTTCAGGGTATTCTGCAGATGCATATGAATGGAGCCGAGCTCAGGTACGTTGCATTCATGATTGGACATTAGTCGATTTGAAAATGCATCGGACAGATCCTGCTGTGTGGTTTAATTTTATAATCAGTAATAGTTAGTTTTGCTTTTATAATTGTTTTGTAAATGTGTACAATAACCATCACTCCATCAAAAAGTCACCACTGTTGATATATATACACTATATAATTTCAGTACTTGTGGGTAAAGGCATTCATTATTATCTCATTGCAATCTCCTTTTTCTGGTTTATTTCCAGGGTTTTCGTGTGGTCCAGGTGGAAGAGTGTTGGTTCAAATCTCTTGCTCCATTAATGTCTGAGGTTAGAGCTCAGATGGGCAATGGTCCTGTCTATCTTAGTTTTGACATTGATGGTCTAGATCCAGGCTTTGCCCCTGGAACAGGCACACCAGAGATTGCAGGGCTAACACCCATACAGGTAAAKCTCCCATCAAATTTACCTTATGACATATTTAATCTCACTTCTTCCCATACAAGTCATACAAACAGTAAAATGAAAACACAATTCAATAAAAATAAGTTTTTTTGACACTTTTAAATAATTGTTTAATTATCCTTGAAACTTTTTTTAGCTTTCCATCCATTTTTGCCATTTATTGGTGGCTGGGTCACAGAGGCAAAAGGTCAAAGAGGGAAACACAGACATCATTGTCCCCAGCAACACTCTCAAAGTCCACCTTTGAAATCCCAAGACATTTTCAGACCTGAGGGCATACGTTTTCATTCGGGCAACTACTGGGTCTGCCTTAGTATTTTTTCTCTGTGGGACCTGCCTGGAAAAGCTCCAGAAACAGGCACCCATGAGGCATCCTAATCAGGTGCCCAAACCACCACAACTGATTCTCTCAGTGTGGGGGTGCAGTGACTTTACTCCAAGCTCACCCCTGTCATAACAGAGCTCCTCATTTTTGGTCCTGATGAGTCTTGATTTCTGCAGCAACATTCAGATGGTAGGGTCAGAATTTGGCATCAACAACATGAAAGCATGGATCCATCCTGCCTTTTATCAATGGTTCAGGCTGGTGGTGGTGGTGCAATGCTGTGGGGGATATTTTCCTGACGCACTTTGGGTCCATTAGTACCAACTGAGAATCATGTCAACGCCACAGCCTACCTGAGTATTGT
>NW_013952823.1:206982-208916 GCF_001266775.1 Austrofundulus limnaeus
GTGGCTGCTTTGTTTCCCCGATGTATAACTGGTCGCAGTCCTCCTGGCTCTTAACAGCATATACAACATTGCTCTGGAAGCAGTGCTTAAAAGCCTGAATTTTGCCTGAAACTCTCAGACTGAAGAAGTCTCTTGGAGGAGAGACGAAACGTTTCATTAGAGAAGAACCCGTCCAGAAGATCTATACAATTTTTTTCTTTTTGATACACTTAGTTCTTATTAGTGTTTGAAAGAGGACGTGTTAAAACTCTGTTTAGTCAAAATTAAACATGAAACATCAAAGTTCATTACAAGAGGCCCTTCGAGGGCCACCATAAGGCTCARGTGGCCCTCAGTGAAAATGAGTTTGACACCCCTGATTTAGAGAAAAGAGTCTACTGGATGATAAAACTTCAAGGTTTTTTTCTATTTCCTTTTTTACCTGAATGGCTGAAACTAAGTACTGATGATCTGCCCACAGYGTGAGGGACACTCTGGCTTGATGTCCTGATTAGAGATGAACCAAAGTGAGACTTGACAYCAGAGATGAGGTGTTAAAGGTGTTTTGGGTACATCCCACTGGTAGGAGGCCCTGYGAAGACTGGGTTCCCCAGGATGAGATGGAAAGTCTTGCTGGGGAAAGATGTCTTGGTTTCTCTCATAGACCCATTGTCTCCACTACCTGACCACAGATAAGCAGAAGATGGAGACTTGTGACCATAAAATTATATTTCTAATTTTTTGGGACACAGGGAGTTGAGATTATTCGAGGCTGTCGTGGTCTGAACCTTGTTGGATGTGATTTAGTGGAGGTTTCTCCACCCTATGACACCACAGGTACTTCTTACATTGCATATTTACTATTATACAATCTTTTTTTTATATTATAACTTTGCTGTTTGCTTTTGTCCCTTTTAAACAGGAAACACTTCGCTGACTGGGGCCAACCTCCTCTTTGAAATGCTGTGTGTCCTGCCAAAAGTGAAATACTACTCATCTAAACAGACACAGAAGAAGTTTGACCTTTAATTGCGTAAAGATATCTACATGACAAGCTGTCCTCTATTTTGTAGTGATACAAGACAAATTTACAATTTTTATACTCTATTCAACTAAGATGAAGAAATTTTGTACAATCATTAAGTATGAATACAGTAAATGTTAATTTTTTGCAGCTACAGATGTTAAACTGTTTTAGATTGTGCTTTAAATGATTGCAGAAGTATATTTGTAGTCTCTTCTGACAACGGAGTTAAAWTTTTCAAAATTTCATGTAAGTGGCATTTGAAATAAATATGTACAAGATGTGTCTGTAATTGTCACATTACAAMGACAGCCGGTGATTCTGTYCACAGCACAAGGTGACCTTTTTCCCACTTGAGCACCTGACCCCTAAAATGTGTGTGCACGTTACTGTGCAGTTKTGTTTATCAATGAGGTCCTTCTTTCTGTTTAAACTAAATTTGTATTAAATTCCAATGTCTGACCTGGTACCACCTCCAAGGGTGTGACCAGGAGGTCAGGTTTATGACTCATGGGGTTAATTTATCCTCAGTCTTCCTCTTAGATGAGCTGGGGACAGACGCTGGCTGCTTGTTATTGTTTAGGTTCTGATAAGAACTGCACACACAGACTGCTGCCTGTGGGCTTTAATGGACGCAGATTTCTAAATAAAACTTTCAAGAACAGAATCAACTGTTTTTCTGCTATTTTATTCATACTTCCAATCCTGAACACATTTTTTCTTACAATTTAGCCCAAAAGAAACAGTTTAATAAAAACGAGTTATTCACTGATGTTTAGCATTAAAGCTGGCAACAAGCAAACATCACAAGGATCATGGTGAGAAAGAGCATGTCAGGGCAATTCAACTGGTCTTTTGGTGCAACAATACATGTACCCGTGTCAAACTGTTCAACACAGTGCTTTAGGTTCAATACACACTTGTTTCGAAC
>NW_013952823.1:209179-211327 GCF_001266775.1 Austrofundulus limnaeus
AAAATCTGTATTGTTCGATACAGCACTGTTCGATACATGTATTGTTGCACCCCTAATATATTATTATATTACTTAATTTAATATAAAAATATATTTTAAATCAATTGTAACTATTTTAAGATTCATTGCAACAAAATCAATTTAAAAGATATATATTATATATATATAGTTTTTTAAATAATGCAGTTTCCCCTACATTTATCAGGTAGTACTGTATGACAGCTCATGGGCCAGATGTCCAATCCCTGAGTGGTTGGCTTTGAGTGCCCGTGCCCCCCTGAGCAGTTTAGTTGAATAGCCCTGGCATAGGAGGACAAAGTGCGAAAGGGAAGTCATCCACTAATCTGAATGATCCTAAATACAACAGAATACTATTTAGAATTCAATAAGTACACAGAATACARGAAGACAGGGATATATCCTTTTACAGAGACAGTCAAAAAGCTGTAAGGGTCAATTATCACTACATATTACATCATCCTACACAGTAGAGGTGCAGTAGTGTGTTTTCAGTTAAAATTAGTGCTAGGCAGTACATACTTTTATATCACAATATTTGATGGTAGTTTTCTTTTCATCYCAGCTCAAGCTGCTGCTGAACATCAGCTTAGTGGATGTTAAAAGTTATAAATGTTGCTTATTGATCAGCAAACTGCAGACCGATGAAGTTAATTCTCTTGCAACACAGAAATTATTGATTTTTTTTTTTACTGTCCTCTGTTTTGAATTTTCCTTAGTCTTTCTTTCCTTCCCTGGTTGCAGACATTAGTCACACATTTTGGGAAGAATTACACAAAGAAAACAAAGTGTAGATACCATCTAATAATTCACAAAAACGTCTCAAACCGATCATTACATACACAGAGTGTATGACAAACTATTTTCCTTCTGTTCACTTAAGAAGTCAATAATTAGTTCAAACAACAAATGCACAGCAGATACTTGATGATGATAGATATTTTACTTTACACTCGTAATGTATTACTACGGAGCACTCATGACTTCTGTGTTTGAGTGAATGTTTGAAGACAGGACACAGGTGTGGAGCTGTTCTCGCCCAAAAAGGAGAAAGCCTACAGCTGTACGCAGGTCCTCCAGCTCCAAGTTGGACAAAAAGCACTTTTGAAGCTGGGCTTCCACCCGATTTCCACTGGGTCCTCGAGAGCCTTTCAGGAGAACTACAGCAGACTGGTGTAGCAGCCAGTCTGCTAGGTTCCTCATGCCAGCTCTCTCCTGATTGGCCAAAGCCCTCCGTCCCCAGATGCTGAGATGCAGCATGTTAGCTGCWACACGAGCACTGGGGCGCTGCAGAGGAAGAACAACAGGGTCAGTACAGGGTTAATTTCAGAGCAAATAAGAATTTAAAAAATATGGAACTTTTGAAAACTATAAACAAGTTAGAAATGCTACAACATTCAAATGTACGCAATCGATTTTCTATTACAKCCAGACTCAGATGTGTCCCAACAAATACCTGACAAACCACACCACAAGGACCCACTCATAAGCTGCGTTTCCATTGACCATGAAAATGCGCAAATTAGAATTTCGAAGGTAAATTTACTCAATGGAAACACGTCAATTTTGAAAAAAATTAAAATTTTTGACAAAATGTTTTTGCGCTAGGATGAGGTGGTTTTTCGGCCATATCAAAATTAATATACTGTATTTCGCAAAACTGCAATGGGAAACACTTTTTCCACATCATGGGAGTCACGTGATCAACAACCGGCTGTTTCTACTGGCGAAAAAGACGAAGAAGAAGAAGATAACAGGAAGTAAAAGTAGTAGTGAAAATCATCGAAGTAGTAAAAGAAAGTATTAAACACACAGACTAAATTTTCCCAAAAACACAGCATACGTAGCCGCTCCCAAGTACAAGGGGCTTGTCACTCGAAAGCCTCGATAAGACACCGACATCTCCTCTGATGGCTGATGATGAACGCTAGTGCTGTGGTAGCAACATGCTATGTGTTTACATCCATTGCCTCCATGTTTGTAATGACTTATCGCGAGAACAAGCGTATTCACATATGACTTTAATAGCATTTCTTACTTAATGGAAACACAGCAGTTGGAAACTGTGTTTTTACGACATTAACCGAATATTGACAAAGTTTTGCGCACATTTGCAATGGAAACACAGCA
>NW_013952823.1:214158-217701 GCF_001266775.1 Austrofundulus limnaeus
CACACACACACACACACACCCCAAGCCATTGTCCCACCCACCCCAATTCGAACCCCTAAGAACAAGTTTGACAGTGTAAGGTACTATGGTAAACTTGTTTATTTGCCCCCCAGGTGCGAGTTGTATGGATTTTTTTTGCAAAATTTACGGATTTTTGAGGCTTTTTATACAGATAAACGCCCTAAGAGGTTGACATGTATGGGACAACAAAATACAGATTTGTTATTATTGAGTTTGTCAACATGAACCACTACCTGAGAGGCACTACTAGCCCCTCCCCCATCAGAGTGTCGGAGAGTGGGTGGGGGCGTTTGTTGCATGGGAGGGGGGTGTTTTATGGGAAGAGTAGTTTATTTTTCCTGTAATACTTCATTATAGTTTTTTAAGACAAATCTATTTGAAAGGGGCGCTGAGCAGAGTTACAACCAGGGATTACAAATAACTTTTTTTCTGCAGTTTGGCGCCCTCTCCAGCAGATGGCGCTCTAGGCGACCGCCTAGTTCGCCTATGCCAAGAGTCGGCTCTTGTGTGGTTGTGAGTTAGACGTTGTACATCAGGTATGTAAACAGGTAGTAGTGGTAATAATATTTAAAAAAAACAGTAACTTCAGTTATAAAATTACACCCCTTGTCTAAGTCCTACAAATCAAAGACAAAAAAGTAAAAAAGGCAGGGGTAGACATAAGGATATTTTTCAGGTTGTCCAGCAGACAACCTGTTTACAAAACCTGGTTGTCCGCAAAACATTTTGGTTGTCAAAAGAATCTCAAGAAAAATGTAATTTAACAAGTATATTGTTCTGTAAACAAAGTTTATTATATATAGTTGTTCTCAGTCAGCCAGGTTGAAAGGATCTGCGTGAATAAAACTTCCTCATTCTCTTCTTTGAAATGGAGTATTTAAGGCTCAGGGAGTAAAGCAGTAAAAATGCTGCTGATAAAATCTAGATGTTACCCAACTTTCATAAACTTTTTCTGCTCATAGGTCAAACATTTTCACTTAAATAGGAGTACACTGTGTACATGACCTTATTATAAGTTACAGTTTAGTGTTTCTGTTCGGCTTTGCCAAGTTTTTACTTACTTTCATTTTTACAAATGACGAACACCCACGGCAGAAAAATTTAATGAAGGTTTTTTTTTTCTTGGTTGTCCACCGGACAACCAGGAGACAGGATCTGGTTGTCCGAAATGAAAATAGGTTGTCTCGGACAGCCTAAACAATGGTTATGTCTACCCCTGAAAGGTGTTCAGTGCTCAAGGGATAAATGTCCACAACGAGGATCTACAGGGAGAAAACCCCCTTCTGTGTGTGCATMTAAGCTTTATAAACTCCTGTGTATTTACGCATAAAATCAGGWAATATATTCACATTCCTCCTCRTVCATGTTTCAAAGAAGGAAACTCAGGTTACAACATATGATTATGCATTGGACTGGGTTACAACCATCGTATCTCTCCTTTTTCGAGAGAGAAAATATATGCATGGGAATGATAAAATATATGTATATGAATGATAAAATATACGTATGTATGTGAGAGAAAAATATATGTACTGTATGTGAATGATAAAATATATGTGTAAGAAATAAAATAGAGTATAATCAGGTTTACCTTGCTGGGGTTCCTTCTGAGAAGTAATTGTATCACCAAATGCACGTCAGTTGGAACACTGGAAGGCAGAGAAGGGAGCTCTTTCTCCTGATAGTTGGTACTTTGCAAACCTACGGTCCGATAGAAGGGGTTCTGCTGTCCAAATATTTCATAGGAGATGGACCCCACAGCCCAGGCATCTGCTTTACTGTAGTCAATCACCACTCCGGTTCCTGGAACTGCGGTGGCCACCTGACAAGAGAAACAACATAAAGGATGGCAATGTGTGTAAGTAGATGGGTATAATGACTTTATTTAACCTGTTAACCCGCAATGTCCCACAAATGGTCCATTCCCAGTTTGTTACAGCCTCTTTATAGCCTGACRCACGCTGCCAAGGACTGGCCTCCATTTTGAAATGCTTTTGGTCAGAAAAGATGACAAATGGGTCATTTTGTGTCAAATCACCCAAAATTAACTAATTAACCCAACAACCGCAGCTTTTAATGAAAATTYGCATAGTTGTCAATTATGATCCCACAGCACAGTATCTGAAATTTTAAGTCAATCGAACCAGTGGTTCCAGAGATATAACCTCAAGTCTGTTCCTCTAAATGTGTTAAAACCTTTCTGTTTAATTTGGATATGTTCCACAGTGAATAAATATGGGTTTAAGTTTACATCACTATAACTATTATGTTTTAATTTGCATTTTACACAACATCCTAATGATTTTGGAGCTGTGGTGGCAAATAACAAATGTGCGTAAAGCAGTGGTGGATGCTGGTCTTTCAAGAAGAGGAAGCTGAGTTTCTGCCTGCATCATAAAATGTGTCGGTTTATAAATTCTACCATCCGTTCCTTTTCAAGAAAATGATCTGTGACCCTGTCACAGAAGTCCGTCTCCAAACATAAGCAGCTACAAAACAACCACCAGAAATAAAAACTCGATATGTCGCTAGTCATTTTTAACAAAGAAAATGCTGCTAAAAGGATTAATAAAGTCACCACTTCAACTCAGAACAGAAATAAAAGTTTAAAAAAAAGATTGCTGATTCGCTCATTTTGCTGTCAATCAAAAAGGGATTCAGCCTCAGACAGATCATCCAATCATCATGCAGAAGCTGAGCGTCTGGGCCAGCCAAGACCCGCCCACAGTCCCATAGACCCACAGAGACGCTGAGCGTCTGATGGGCGGGACAAAGCCAGCATTTATCCAATGACTCGGCTCATTTTGCTGCACTCTTTGCTTCACTACTGAACGCTGTGGACTCAGCATCCACACAGTTTAAAGCTGTGTGAAGCTGCAGGAATTAGAGAGAGGGAAGCTGCATCGTTACCAGTGATAAGAAGCTGATTCTGAACAAAGGTTGAGCTTGTTGTAGCGCATATTTAGTCAATGACATGAACACACAACAGTATATATTTGATCATTTTTTTTACATTTTAGGCGAAGCTGAGCTTCCCTTGCAGTCTTATGCTACATTCACACCAAATGCATTTTGAGCATCAGGAGTTGTTTTACATGCAAAGTCAATGGTGGATGTGCATCTAGGGGCGTCTAGAAACCGAGCAGCGSGTCTTGTGCATTTCGAGCAYTGCGGTTCGAAGCGGTGCACACGTCATGAACGTTTTCCGTGGGTGCGGCACGTCCCAAGCGTCCAGCGCTCAAGTTGGAAAATCTGAACTTTTGCTGCTCGACGAGTCGCATCAACCAATCAGAGACTCTGCTCAGTGACTTACTGGTGACGAGCCAGAAACACTGGAAATCCGGGAAATCAGATCACYCAAACAATGGAGGAAAAACTGATGGTCATATGAAAAAGTTTGGGCAGCCTTTTTAATTTTCCTGATTTACCTTTATAAATCATTGATTGTTTAGATAAAAAAAATCAGTTAAATATATCATATAGGGGACAAACACAGTGATATTTGAGAAGTGAAATGAAGTT
>NW_013952823.1:218883-220886 GCF_001266775.1 Austrofundulus limnaeus
AACTTCATTTCACTTCTCAAATATCACTGTGTTTGTCCCCTATATGATATATTTAACTGATATTTTTAATCCAAACAATCAACGACTTATTAAGGAAAATCAGCTAAATTTACAAGGCTGCCCAAACTTTTTCATATGACTGTAGTCRGATCATTTATGATCATTCCAGTGTCCATTATCGTGATAGTAATTAAAAGGACTTTACCTGGAGGACGATAAGCGAGGAAGTCGGCATGTTTGGTAAGTTATCGAAACTACGGTTAAAAAGGCTCCTCCCCTCGAGCGTTTAAAGAAGCGTGTCTACGTTCACATCAAATGGGTCAGTCCTCACTGGACACCAGKATTAAYATGTGTGCGTTTTGAGATTTTTGGAGGCACGCAAAGCGTTTGTTGTGAATGTAGCATTAGAGCAATCGCCTCTGGCKTAAAGCCAAATCTCTGTAGCTAACATAAATATATCCTCATACTTTCAARTCTGCTTTTTTTATTGTCCATTAAATGAGTGCAAGAAATAACTCCAAAAGTGTCCATTATTGTAAGAAGTATTTATGCATACCTCAGGAGCCATAAGTGAGGCATTTCCTCCTCTGCTGACCCACATGCTGTTGAAGGGTAGCTGTAAGCTAGAGTCATTCTGAGTCAAACAGCAGCCAAAGTCAGTAATTACTAAACGGGGACAGCCATCTGAAAAACACACACACCAAATTCAATGTGGCACAATCGAGAAAAATACTCCCGACAACAGGATCACGTSTGTTTAAATCTGACCTGAGTCAAACTCCAGCAGCACGTTATCGGATTTGAGATCTCTGTGGGCGATACCCTGCCTGCAAAGATGATCCACTCCTTCCAGGAGCTGCAGCACCATCAGGGGTCCATGCCTACAGCTGGGTGTGGACACTTGCAGGTACTGTCGCAGTGAACAAGYATAACTATAGAACCAAACATGATTAGATTGTCAGTGACACATCTGTCTTTGCCATCAATGATAGAAAATGAGGAGAGTCTTTTCAACACATTAGGAATGTATCACTAAAAACAAAGCTACAGACATTAATTTACACAAAWGACCCTGCTTTATATCTCACAAACTATGGGGTAAAAAATGTTAGGTCATACTTTTTCATGACCAAYAAAAGAGTGCGATTGTTGCCCAGTCCAGCAGGGTTGAGCCTGGCTGGCAGAACATCTGGATACTCTTCCTGGGCACCTTTTAGCAACGGCACATCTGCTGTGAAAGCTCGGTACACTCTGATCACATTAGGGTGAGCGGAGACTCTTTTAGGCAGAACTCCAAAATGTCTGAACATAAAGAGAGCAGAAATTCAACATGTTCAGTCTGAAACCAGTACTGTATGTTTGCTGAGCTCAGATCTATACAACATGACAGAAAGATAAGAATCTGTAAACAAAATATTTTACCCATCCAGTATTATCTGCTCCTTTTCCTGTTTTAATGCAAGAGGACCAGCAGGCACCAGCTCCTGAGACATGGACTTTAATATTGCCTCACTTGAAGACCCTGCCTGCAAACAAAGGACATTACCACATGATTAGGATAGTTTAACCTCAGATTTGTTTCCCCTCTGGACCTGCATGTGCTTCAGATTACTCACCCCAAAGTTCCACAACATCTTGATAGCCAAGGGGAAGTTTCTRATGCAACATGCTGAAGACTGTACGGTCTCTATTTTCTCTTCATCATCTTTTACCTGCACCGGTGAGCTCACATCATCATGCTCCTCTGGGTAATCAAACTGAGCTGTAGCTTCATACACAGCTGCATTTGAGCCTTTACCAATTTGGTTTCCTATAATGTAATCTTCCAGTTTGTATCCAGAAGTGAATGATCTGAGAGGGCTACGGAAATTTTTCTTCTGGAATACTGCCTGCAGAATGACAGAAACCATATTTAACACACGTAAAAAAGTTTACAGTTAAAGTTTAATATTTTGAAGAACCTGTACCTTCAAAACACATTCTTGGTTTATATATATATATAT
>NW_013952823.1:222083-224752 GCF_001266775.1 Austrofundulus limnaeus
ACAAGATGCTTCCTACAAAAACCAGAATGTGAATCTTTTCCTAAAATTTCATGGTGATATGTTGAACACTGAGGAAGTTATGGGAAAAATTAGAAAACAAGAAGGTGAACTGGTCCCACTGGTTCTGCTGTGAACTGCAGCAAGAAAACATGAGCTGATTTCACCTGAACAAACATAACTTCCCTCAGACTTCAGATCATCACATGACTCTGGTGTTATTTTTRATGGTTTGAAATGTTCTTTTGGAATCTGCTGTCAGATTTAATATTGGTTTAGGATTAATAATTTATCCACCTCCCTAAAACATGCTGGGGGCTAAGCCCCCCCACATATCAGCTCCTAGAACACCCCTGTCCCATCGTCAGGTTCTGTTATGGTGGGTGTTGGACTTTAAATGTACAGGTGAAAATAACTTTCTGAACATTAATCAACTGCAAAAAAGAAAACGAGTTAAATAATAAATGTAAAACATGACAAATGTTAGCAGCTGCACAAACAGTTCTCGGTGGAGCAGCAGCTCCTACCTGGATGTCCCGGCATGTCGCCGCGCTCTGCCGGTCCTCCTCCAGCTGCTGCTCCACCAGCCCGACACCGACACTGAAGGCTAGAAACACGGCCCTGCTCCGCGGGGACCCTCCCGTCAACCCCCTCCTTAACCCGGCGGACTGAAGCTGACATGCCAAGCCCTTAAGGGAGGTCCGGTAATACCGGTACCGAGACGGCAAGAAAACACGGGGCTGAATTACGCGGCCCGACTGGGCCACACGAAGTCGGTCGGTTCGGAGTTTGGCCGCGACCCGTCCACATGATTTTAGGAGACCCAGCTGAAAGAAAGAGCGACCCAGCTCCAGCCCGCGAATTATGGTGTGTTTCACCGACATAATGACGCGTCTTCATCAAAACAACATCTAACGACCAAAACAACACCCACTGAGCATGCGTGGAACTCACTGCTTCTGTTTAAACAGCGGCAGGCAACGGTTTGCTGCATTACTGCCCCCTACTGGACRGGAGTGTGCATCGTTCATTTTAAATAGCAACATGATCTATAACAGAGGTGCCCAAAGTGGGGCCTGTGGGCCAAATTTGGCCCGCCAAGCCATTTGATTTGGCCCACTAGCAGTTATCCTGGTTACCAGATTGTAATCTCCTGTCTTATGTAGAAATACTATATTTACACTTAGTCTTTTCAACCATTGGTCCAACTATACATACAAGGAGCTGTCATGCAGATGGTTTTAACTAGTAGTGCTCACTTTATCTTTGAATTATGTTAAGATTAAACATAAAACACAAGTAACTTCAGTAGACATTTATATTAGATCTAAGTGCACATCTAGAGTTGCACACCTTAAAAGACCACATATACTCAAATTTTAAATTATGAAAAGTTTTATGAGCCTTTGCTGCCTGAGAAAACATTGAATTTTCTCCATGTCCATGGGCTGAAAAAAAAAACCACAAACAAAAAAATGTGGGCAACCGCACCGGCTGCTAGCTTAATCATAAAAAATACAACTTTTTTTTGAAGTATTTGCATTTCGTGTATTTTATTATTGAATTTGGCCCACCGCCTTCAGATTGATTTTTGTTTTGGCCCTTTCAGGGAAAATGTTTGGGCTCCCCTGGTCTATAAGGTTCTAAGTAAGGCCTCGAAAATGCAAAAAGAAGAAAGGAGTGATACAAAAAAATTCTAAGTAAGCATTTTATTACAAACAAGCAACGGTGGGCAGCACTAATCTAAAAATTAGTTCCACTAGCCCTAAAATACTAACTCTAATTGTAAAACATTAACGCACTGAACACTTTAGCAAAAGCTAATTCTAAAGCACTAAAATAACCCTGTCAACCCAGGAACATCCTTCAACAGACAACATGGGTCACATGTTGCTCTCTTAATACTTATCATTGACATTCCTCASCTGTATTTGGGTTCATATATTGTTAACATATTGTCACCTGGTGGATACAAGACACATATGATGAAAATGTGACAGTTTTCACCCTCAGCTGTTAACATTAACATTGATCAATAACATTTATAGACCTCAGTTYGTGCTTCTAAATTTAGCCCATAAATTTAGTGCTAATCCACTAATAAATTTTAAAATTAGCAAAAGCACTAATCAGGAAATTAGTTCCCCTCTTAGTGCTTTAGGAGCACTGTGCCCACCAAGTATTAAACTGAAATAGGCTGTTCTTCAACTGATCAAATGTTTAGAACCATATCTTTAAAAAAACTATTAAATTTGAAAGAAGAAAAGAACTCGGGAATGTGTATTTGAGCCATTCTTGTTAATCACTTCAAAGTTTTTGTTTCAGCATTCTGCTCCAAGTGGTGAAGATGGCTTCATGGAGACTATCCTCTGTCTGGAACTGGTGTCCATCCATCCCCAAATGGTCTTAGTTGGCTCAGATGGTCTTAAAAGGTGACGCTTTCTTTGGCAGAAGTTCTTTGTCAATCGAGCAATTCAATTCAGTTAATTTCAATTCAATCCAATTCAGTTTATTTATAAAGCGCCAAGTCACATAATACGTTGTCTCAGGGCACTGTGCATGAAAAAAGAACAATGTAAAGAAGAAAGCAGCAGATTGTGTTGAATCACTTCATCAAAGTCTCCCATCCTGAGCAAACGGTGGAGAGGAAAAACTCCCTGCTAATCAGGAAG
>NW_013952823.1:225017-229851 GCF_001266775.1 Austrofundulus limnaeus
TGTGCTCAGTTTGTGCTCCAGCAGTCTAAGTCTATAGCAGCAGAAATGAAGAATAATTCAGGAAACCTAAGTCTAACTATAGGATTTATCAAATCAGTAGTGTGAGCTGCTGGAAAACCCAGTCAAACCACACAGGCGATAGCCAGCTGCTGTTTGATGCCTCTGTACAAACTGAAGCTCCATTGTTCCACTAAAGGAAAGAGACCCCCAGATCATGATGGAGCCCCCTCCATTGTGCAGTGTAGAAAACATCTCAGGGCTCTGCTTGTCATATCAGTAACGTTGGAAGGCATCAGGACCGACAAGGTTAATTTTTTTCTCATCAGAGAAAAAGATTTTCTTCCACCTTTCAATGTCCCATGGGCAGTTCTGTGCCGTTGGAAGATGAGGCCTTTCGAAGATGTTTTTGTTCTTGAAACCCTTCTCCTGCAGATACCATCTGGTTATGGGACTGCAGCTGGCACCAGTGACAAGATGTTTTTGCATCTACCGACTTGTTTGTTCTATAACCCTCAGGATCTTTAAAAAGTTTAAAATAACATTCTTACTGCATCCAACCTCAACAATGGCACGCTGTGAGAAGCCTGGCTTGCAGATCAACAATCCAACCACGTTTAATGAGAGAAAGCTTTTTGCCTTTGCCATCAGGAGGCCATGATACTGTGGATACTTGGCAGAAAATGACACATTTTTTTTTGAAGACTCGAACTTTTAAATACGGGGTGACATTTGTAAAGTTATACAGTCAATAATTAACAGAAATATTTTTGCTTTATTTAGCCTTTCATCAGATAAAAATAAGGGGTTTGTAAGACCTCATTTTGTAATAACAACACATTATGTAATAAATGTAATAATGTAATAAAATCAGGCTTCAAAATGTAATAAACTCGTGCTTAAACCGCATTATGTAATAATTGATGCAAAAAGAAATAAAAGTCTTCAACACATTTTATAATACTCACAGCTGCATTATGTGAAAACATTATTATATTTTGCGGCAATCATTACAAAATGTGGTACTGCAATAATCTGGTGCATTGTGTAATAAACAATAAWAAACAATATTTCTGTTCATCCTAATCAATATACTTGTAATAACTGTCATGTTGCAAATACTACATAATTAAATCTTTATAAAGGTGGTCAATAAATACTGAACTTCTCATCTTTTATTTGCATTTTCAGATTTACTGCCCTGTTACAGAAATTATTCCACTTTTATTCCCACAATACATCTAAAAGTTTGTTGTACACACAAGTCAACCTCTTCAGATGTTTACCTGTATGATGAACCTTAAAAATCTGTAGTTTTTGTAAAAAAAAATCTGTATTAATCACACAGGGGGGTTGGGCGGTGCAGGTGGACCATCAGCTGCGGAGGGAAGGGGGGCAGGGTGCAGGGGGACTGTCGGCTTCTACATCAGAAGGAAATGAGGGTTGAAGAACTTGTTTCTAGTGTAGAGATATGCCCTAATAAAAATTATGAATATGATTTTAATCAAGAGTGATCTGACTAGAGAMCTGTGGCTCAGTTCCACCAGTTCTGTCAAAAGGAATGGGCCAAAATTCCTGCCAACTACAGTATTGAGAAGCTTGAAGAAGGATATCCAAAACTTTTGACTTTGAAGAAAGTAATAAAAATTGCTCTAAAGAAACTCTCCCTCATTGTTCTGGCATTTAATAAATTAAAAAGGTTTGGTAATGCTAATTGGCCTAAAATGAGAGCAATTTATTCAGATTTTAAATCAGTGTGTGCAAAAAGCAAACTTTTCTTTTTAGATAGTTTACGTAAAGTTTTGGTTTCATCTGCTCTTTGTCCCCATTTTCAGGATGTCAGTCATGATGCATGTCTCATTCACTTGTTTTCAGGAGGTTTCTCAAGCATCTAGCTTTTAAATTGAATCATGAGCTCAATAAGTGATATACATTTGTAAGTATAAAATTATAACTGTCCTTAAAGAGTAACTTATCCCAAAATTAACTTTTTTTAGCTGATAAACTGTCTAGAATGTGTCTAAAATGTTATATAGTACTGTNGCCTTTGCAGTCTTTATACATATCAGTAAAATGATCATTGGACTGTTCATTTTATTTTAACAACATATGTACTAAAAGGTATTTTGACAACAAATATACTGTATATCAGCTGTAGCAGCATCATATGAATTCTGGAATTTTATACATAGTCCACCAGGAGGCGCCAACACAAAAGTCAGGGACTTCACATGAGATTTGGGCCATCTTGTGGGGGATAAGCAGATTACTTCCTACTCGTGAGCGCCCCCTCTGGTGGGGAAACTTTTTCTAGGATACAAACTTTTTTATAACACTGGTAGACGGCAGCCATTACAGACGAAACTGTTTGTTGTTGTTCGAGGAGCGGCTCGGTCACACGCTAATGTCATTAGTTTGTTATCATTACTGAGCTGCAGGACTACTTTTTCCTCCTTTTTTTTCACATCATGTCACCTGCCTGGATCTGTTATTATCTCGCTCTGAAGCATGAACGAGTGTCAGGGGTAAGCTTGCTTCAACTGTTTTTTACGTCTTGGTCTCATTTCCGGACGCATGAATGAAGCTGATATTTCAGTTAAAATACACAAGTAAAAATATTTATCCGAGTATAATACTACCCCCCAACTTTATGGAGGATTTTATGGATTTAATTTTATGTATAAATACTTGAATAAATATTGTATGTTTTTTTATTTTATGATCAAACTGATTTCTTTTTCTTTCAATTATTTTTTATTTTTACTACCTGATATTCTTGGCTTTTTTTCCACACACACAAAGTTAAACAATGCCGATAATGTTAAGGTGTGTGTGTGTGTGCGTGCGTGCGTGCGTGCGTGAGGGAGAGAGGTTGCTCTGTTCAGCTATATGTGTGGCAGTGGCCTGTTAAACTTTATTTTTAATGATCTGTGTGAACTTGGTGATTCATGCAAACATCCAGTGATGGCAAAAAGAAAAATGTCAGCCTTGTTTACTGTATTCTTCTCAAAAGCACCGTGTTCCAACTGACTTTATATCACCACAAGCTAAACAGAGAAAGCCGACAGTAAAAAACAACAACAACAAAAAACCCCACCTGACCAGAGTTGAGGAAGTGGCCGACGCGACACAAGCCGTTTTCAACACTGTCTTGTCAAATGAACCACGCTTGTTACAAAACAAGTTCACCAAGTAACTTTATGAATCATATAAACTGAAACAGAGGCTCTGGTCTGATCCAAGAACAGCTCTGAAATGTTTTAAAATTATTAATCTTCTGTTCTTTGTGGTGTATTGAACATTTTGTGGAAGTGTAATAAACGTTCCTTGACCGTTTCATAGAAATCCGTTCAGTAGTTTTTGAGATATAAGCCCAAGAAGCAACAGGCGGCAGTTTGGCCAAACTTGGCCGCAGATCAAGCCCTGTAGGCGGGGACAGGTTGACAGCTGGCTGTGCGATTCCTGGATGTCACTCTCACTCCTCCTGGACAACAGAAGGATTTTGGTTGTCAAAGATTAAATAATATATTCCCCTCTCCAGCGTCAAACAGAAATAAAAACACACAATGGTTTCAGGAAATGTTAATCGCAGCAGAGAACAGATGAATAAAGTTTGAAACACGTCTGAGCAGACCTGGAAAACTCCACTGTCTGTCTGTTAGCAGCAAAGCCTGGAGCCCCGGCTACAGCTTAGATCTCCATGCTGCAGATCGAGTGCCTCCCCCGGTCAAAGCGAGTCGGGCAGACCGCCTGGGCTCCACGTCCAGGAGGAGAAGCTAAACCCACTTACGCCTGAATGCATATTATCAGGCATACAGATGATAAGTGCCTTCCAACCTACTAGGAGGTAAAGGAAGGACAGTCTGCAGACATTTTAGAACTGATAACCTCTAATAAGAGACATTTATTGGACTGAAAACACTCCACTCATAGCTGGTGGTTCCTGAATGCAACACCTTGTCCAGCCCGTGTTGAGCTGTCAATCACGATTCTGCACCGCCTGTCATCCGAGGCCCCGCCCCCCATGTTAAATCGGGGTCGTAACTCTGAAACTGAAAATAAAAAGTTTGAAACTGAAAAAATATTTGAAACTGAAAAGACAAGATGTTTGAAACTTTTCCAGATTGTAATGCATTGTTTTTCAGTTTCAAATATTTTTTTTTCAGTTTCAATTATTTTTATTTTGAACAAACCTTACGGCCCCAATTTAGCTCCATACATGTCACATTCCATCTGACTTTTTCATCAGGGAGATGGGGATGAAGGATCGATCAGACACTAACCTCAAGTCACGTTGTTTAAATCTGTAGCTCTGTGTGTTTACAGCTCCAAAACACAAGTCCAGTTGCTTCATCTTTTTACTTTTAATTTTCCACGTAGATAGTAACGTCCAGCCTGGTTCACTGATCGTATTGATCCTAAAGTTACTCAGTCAATACTTTATTTCCAGCTCGTTGCTTCGTTCAAAAATAAAAAGCTTCACTGGAGCAACCGGTCAGAGGCAGGTTCAGATATAAACACTGAACTAAACAAGCGTCAGATAATTACTTAATCGGCTCTGAGATTAAACAACTTCAGATTCAATGTGCAAAAAGTTGCATGCATGCTAGCTCAACAAACAAGCTGGCTGAATGAGAAGTCACGTCTTTACTGCACATGCGTGTCACATCAGTGCTGTGTAGAGTTCACACTGAAGTCTGATGCAGGTCGCATTTAAAATGTAATGTGAACGTTCACACAAAAAGATCGGATTTTTTAAAAAAATCAGAAATGAGCATTAAGACCTGCAGTGTGAACGTAGCCAGGTTGGGAACCACGGTTCTAGGCTACATGCATC
>NW_013952823.1:230972-232849 GCF_001266775.1 Austrofundulus limnaeus
TTATAACTGTCCTTATTGTTCATGTGTTTCAATGTTCTCTGCAGATGTTAAACAGATGGTGCTGATTGAAAAAGAAGCTTCTGAAAAATGGAGGCCTGGTGTGGACCAGCAGGACAGACAGCAAACACTGCATCATAGACACCAAGCTGAAGACAGACATGTTCCAACCAGCAGCTCAGCTGACCAGATGAAAGCAGCAACTGGTGGAGAGGACTGTGGAGGAGCAGAAACTACCAGGAACCCAGATCTGAGTACTGATGAAGATGATTCCAGCTCGTCAGAGACTGAGGGCTGTGAGGATGATGAGGATGGTAATGATCCTGACTCTCAACTGAAAAACTTATCAGACTCTGGATCTGAACCTGAAGACACTGTCAAAGACTGGAAGGAGAGTGGGGCTCCTGAGTCAGGTGAAAACACTGTCAACAAATGTTGCAGCTTCTCTGAGTGTGGGAAACAATTTGCCCACAAGAGTTCTCTTCAGAGACACGTGACATGTCATTCAAGAATGTCTTCAAAAGGTTTGGTTAGTATGAAATGTGTTCAAATGAAGGAAACTGCTGGCTCAAGCAAGAAAATACAGTCAAGACAGAAATCACTTAGTTGTAATGACTGTGGAAAACAATTTAACAGAAAATGCGCTCTAAACGCACACGTTAAGCCACACGGGAGAGAGACCATTCGGTTGTGTTATTTGTGGCCAAAGATTTGGGCTAAAGTCATGTTTAAACTCACACATGAGAATCCACACAGGAGAGAAACCATTTTCTTGTGATCTTTGTGGACAAAGCTTTAGACGAAAGTCATATTTAAACTTACACATGATAATCCACACAGGACAGAAACCATTTGTTTGTGATATTCGTGAACAAAGGTTTGGACTAAAGACAAGTTTAAACAGACAAATGATGATCCACACAAGACAGAAACCATTTGTTTGTGATGTTTGTGGACAAAGGTTTGGACGCAAGTCAACTTTAAACTCACATATGATGGTCCACACAGGACAGAAACCTTTTGTTTGTGATCTTTTGTGGACAAATATTTGGACAAAAGTCTCAATTAAACTCACACATGTTAAGTCACACAGGACAGAAAACATTTGCATATGGTGAATGTGGACGAAGGTTTGGACTGAAGTCAAGTTTAAAGTCACACATGAGAATCCACATAGGAGAGAAACCATTTACTTGTGATGTTTGTGGAAAAAGGTTTCGACAAACGTCACTGTTATGGACACAGTAGTGTGGAGAGAGTGACAGAGAGAAACAGAGGCAAAGAGACAGGCCAGGTTGTTCTCTGTGTTTCCTGCTGTTGCAATAAAACTCAGCTGATCATCTCACGGAGTACCTTCATTCTTGGACCACGTATTTCTGTCTTTGTTAAATAAATATTGCCATAACAGTTTGGCATTGTCACAGAGACCACTAGGAGATCGACGGACCAAGGCCACATTGCAGGTGGACTGATACGAGTGAGCAAGAGCTGGACTGCTCAGGACTGTGTCTCCAGCTGGATGAAAAGAACCTTTTTATGGTAAATTGTTTTTAACAACAGAGATATGCTGGTGATGATTGTGATGGATGATCTTGAATAAAAAAAACACTGGATTTTATTTTTGGCTGTTGAAGAACCTGAGAAGATTTTTGAAACATCATCTGCTGAGAAGGAGTACAGAAAAGCTTCATGATGCCTCCTTACTTTTCCAAAGAGGATTTCTGCCAGCTTCTCCAAAAGGTGACGGTGTTGGAGCTCAAGATTCATRYTRTGGAAGAGATGAATGCTTTGGAGAACTCAACATGTGTTAAAATGGGTGAGAAGGCTGAGAGGAGAGATCAACATGGAGAGGAGATGGAAGCTGCTTCTGAGGGTGAAGC
>NW_013952823.1:235559-236611 GCF_001266775.1 Austrofundulus limnaeus
GTAATATATTTACTGAGAAAAATGTTGACGTGTTCAATACTTATTTTACCCACTGTATATATAAGATCGGAGCTGCTTCTCAGAGCAGCACCTGTCTTCATCACATACAGTATTTTATGACGGCATGACCATATTTTACTGTAATATTTTCTTATTGTTCTTAAAGAAAACAGTCATAATGTTCAAGATGTGTGTAGAAGTTTGATTATACAGAACAGAGGCTCACTGTTTCATGACACYGCTTGTCCTTTATGGTTTCATTCAGCTGTAATGTTAAAGGTTGGCCAGCAGATGGAGCAACACTATGGAGGTATAGAACAACAGGGTTCTTATTCAAGTCTATGAATGTATGAAATGATTCAAAACACTGAGTCATTTCAGCTTCATATTCATTCAGTGATTCAGAAAGCRTTGGTTTATCCACCACTACTTATTCACAGAAACAATGACTCTATATGAGGACATTTCTTCTGTTTGTGACTCTGGACATAAACGCAACAGCAGCAAATTTAAAAACTTTCTACGAAATGGTGACTACCAGCATCTTGGCCAAAATACTGCAGCACATGTCCTAGATCCAAAATGAAATCCAGAGATCGGGCTTCTGAGGCTTTTAAATCTTTGCTGAAGATCCATCTCTTTTCTTTGCTTTTTGATGAAAACCAAGTTGGAGGTCCAGTTAGAGCTTTTTATATATTATAGTGTTTCTGTATTGCATTTGTATCTATTATTTATTTTGTTTTTGATACAGGTCTTGAACTGTAAAGCACTCGGCTTTTGTTGTTTTAATGTGCTATGTAAATAAATAAATTTGACATTGAKATCGATGTGTCGTGATACACGCTCCTCTAAAGATGCAAATTCATTAGCTCCTAACACTGCAGCTAACAACATTACAGTAAATAAGAGGAATATATTTGTACAAACCCACTCTGTGCAGACGAACTCTGGGGTTGAAAATAGCATCCAGCATTTTATTTTGTTTCCATCTTCCCTTTAAAGGCACAGTGTGTAGGATTTGTTGTTTTCAGTGACATCTAGTGGTTGAGTGG
>NW_013952823.1:237191-239120 GCF_001266775.1 Austrofundulus limnaeus
AATTGAAAAAATCCTACACACTGTGCCTTTAAACGAGACCTTTCTTCATGATCAGGGCCCTTTTTTCCAGAAAGCCCGACATTTCTTCCATCACTGCTGGTTCCAGTCGTTGTTTATCCTGCTGTAAACATCTCTGTTAGCTTTCGTMTAYCTKAAGTTTCCTTTAACAGTTACTGAGCCCAACTCAAGGAGAAATTACTGATAATGTTACAGAAAGTTTGAAAGCAGGGTAGTTCAACCAATCAGTATTCTCTGCCGACAACGCCATGACGTACGCATCAAACCCGACGACATGCTGCGCAGGTCTGGACATAGATATATTTAAAGGCTAGACAAACCCGCTGTTGACGACGTCGTCTTAGCTATGTACAGGAGATACTCTACGGACTGGCGCTGCCTATTGGAGCGGATGTCTCAGTGCGGCCGCCATCTTGAATGGGTACCTCTCGCGCTCCCAGCGCATTTATTTTRACTGAGAAAGCTGTTCATCCAAATAAAATAATCGCAACTCCAGGATTTTTTTTCACACGATTTGCTTTGTTACAAACATGATATGAAATAGATTCTGAGTTCTGAATTAAGGCCGGAGACAGACAATGTTTTTAAATGTTTATTATTGGCTGTATCCTTCTCGAAATGTGAACAGAAGTGACGCAATTTTCTTCATGAAACTGCAACAGTTCGGCACGATTTCGGCAGTTCGGCAGCAGCATGCTGGCTATGGTGTCACCCGCGAGCCACATTTGGCCCACGGGCCTTGTGTTTGACACGTGCTTTACATGTATGCAGCTAGAACTGAGCGAACTCTCCGCCCCTCACTCAAGCAGACTAATCCATCAGCTSTTCAGGRAAACCCTGTRGYTGTTTGTGAAAAGGTCCTAACCCCATAGACAGAGGAGTGATTAAATTAAGGGAATAATCTTCAGCCTTGTGTTACAGGTAAACAGAAGGTTATAAAAKCCAAGGAAAGCAAGAATGTAAACAGCTTTGCTACAACAGATTACAACAGACAGAAGAAAATGTGATGTTTAATTCGATGTTTTTGAGCCACTATCAAAGAGAGTCAGAGTTCAAATAAAATTAGCTGCATTTTCAACATTTTTTTATGTGCATCATTGTGGTTGATGGAAACAACTAAATTCATATAAACTTCCTCAATTTTACAAAAAATGTATTCACGTTTGCCTGAGGTGGTTTTTGGCGTTTTTTAAAATGCATTAATGTGCATTATGAGAAATGGGAACACAAGCTGTGTTTCCATCCAGTTGTGACCTTTCAGCAAACTTTTAAAATGTTACAAAAAGATTTGTGAGTCAGGCGTGTTTCTATCTTCTGGTTTGGAGCSAATCATCCAGGCTACACAAACTGTAATCATGTCAGACGTTGACAAAATTACACTTGGTTAAAGTAGATAGAAACACACATGATTTGCATTAATTATTTATTTATTTCCCCTTTTTTGTGACTTTTTAAAAGTTTGCTCAAAATTTCCAATATAGTTGAGTAGAAGCAACAGTTTAAATAAACAAAAACCAGGGAGTATAATCCCTTTTCAAATAACATAGGATAATCCCACATTATTATAATATAATCCCACTGAGATTACTTGTATGTTTGTATTAAAAAAAAACTACACTGTATGTAAAATTGGGCTCATCTTAACCACAAACTCTTTATTTTGTCAGTACTTCACATTGTTTACATAGCTCTGTGCCTCTCAGAAGACCTCTTCAAGATGGCATCGCTCCGTTAATGCCTCGCAGCAGCGCAGGACATCGTTGGGTTTAACAGTGTACGTCATGACATTGTCCGTAGTGTCATTGACTGAAACATATGGGTTGAACCATCCATCAAATACAGTATTTTGCAAACTGAAATTTTTGAAATTCTATGATTTGGTTGTCTATAATATTTTACTGTTTATGTACA
>NW_013952823.1:239445-241101 GCF_001266775.1 Austrofundulus limnaeus
GGTCAACAAAACATAGGCATAGTAACAATATTTTTATACGACATTTATCCATTTTAAATGTACTAACTGCACTCCTTTGTTACAACTAAGGCAAAAATGTAATTAATTCAGAAAATCTTTTCAGGACCCCACCTTGATGTTTCAGGACCCCACTTTGGGTCCCAACCCCAACTTTGGGAAACACTGGTCTGGAGGATGATCTTTAAAAAGCCAGATCTTTGTACAGTATATATTTAAGAGACAGATAAAAGCTATTTTTTTTAGGTATATGAAAAGTAAAATGTGAAGCTATATGAGTTGTTGTTGTTTGAGTTGATGTTTTTATGTTGGTTTTTTTATTTAGTATTGTTTTGTCAATTATGTTTTGTTTGAATATGTTCTGAGGACAAAAGGGGCAGACATTATAAGATTTATTCTTCTTCTGCTACCTTTCACTTTATTTTGATTTTTGTATTTTCCTTATTTTTTATTGTACATAGTTATTTTTTTAATGACATGAATAATTTTTTTGAATATAATTGATTTTAAATTTCCATATCTTTCAAATTGTCATTTTTACAACCATATCATAAAAGTTTTGTTATAGACATTAGTTTTGGTGTGCCACCCCTGGTTTTTCAGTGGCCCCCCGACAAAAGGATCCTGCAGACGCCCCTGCGCCCCCTCCCTCCCTCAGCTGTGGTTTCTCGCAGCACTCCCTGGATTCCATTCCGTCTTTTACTCTGTCGGCTTCGCTCTCTCTGCTGCTCAGGACTTCCCAGCGACTTAACTCAAAGTCCTGACTTTGAAGGAGGAGGACAAGCTTTCGGAGGGTCTCGTCTCGTGGGTCGGTGTTTGCAGCAGCCCTGCTGAAGAAAAGCAGCGCTGCAGGGGGAGAGTTTGTTACCTGTTGGTGAGGAGCAGCCGCTGTTATTCACACAAAAGAAAAGTGGGAGGAAGGAGCGGCTCTTTTCGGTGGACACAGGGAGTGAAGGACCAAGTTTTTTTTCTCCCCCAGCGGTTGCAGACCTCTGCCGGGTTAGAGGGAAAATGGGCCACCCGACCTCCTGGAGCTGTGGACTTATTTTCATTCTCACATGTCAGCTGGTTTCTGTAAGTGATCATTTCATTTCTTCAGCTCCTCGTGTCATTAGTATTTAATAAACCTCAGAGGGGCACTTTTCATTAACATGTGCACTTTCTGTTCAGATAATATTATATTTTCACTTATTTGTGTCTGGAGCAGAGGTGCCCAAAGTGTGGCCCGCGGGCCAAATTTGGCCCGCCAAGCCATTTGATTTGGCCGACTAGCAGTTATCCTGGCTACTAGACTGTAKTCTCCTGTTTTATGTYGAAATACTTTATTTGCACTTAGTCTTTTCAAACACTGGGCCTCATTCAAGAACTGTTCGTACGCACAGATTTGTTCTTAAGTTGTGCGTACGAGTGATTTAGGAGAATTTGTGGCATTCACCAATGTTTTCGTATTCTAATATTTTTTTCAGATACGAACAAAATTCACGAGTGGTCCAGACCTGTCGTATATTTTACCAGCAGTCAGTCTGCTGTTATCCAGACGGGGTTTTCCTCCCTAATAACTTTATATTTCATTAGTTTGAAGATATTTTGAGTTGAAAATAAATTACACTCTATAATTATGTTGACAGTCGGCTATTC
>NW_013952823.1:248557-250242 GCF_001266775.1 Austrofundulus limnaeus
TTTTTATTCTGTTGAATCATGGCTGAAAAACAACATCTGACTTCCATTATTATTACTTTTGTCAGATCCAACATAGATTGATATTGATGTTAATGCCAATTATTGTGCATCTACAGTATATTAACAATCTAGAAAACATAAAGTACCAGAATTGTACAAGACATATAATTTACTGAAAAAGCTTTTAAAGTGATTCTGTGTCCTGAAATTTGAACATTTGAAACCCATTTTAATGCCTGTTTCTAATCTGGGCTGTAAAGGGTTAATGCTGCCGGGGGGTGGATCAGAGCTGGGGCTGCAGGTGGGTGTGAGAGAGAGACAGACAGAGGAGTGGGCTGAGTTGAGCTGACGGGTAAATTAACTCTCTGTTTCTGAGTGCAGCATGACCTGTGGACGTAACAGAAGCTGTTTTTGCCTGGATTCATGGCGTTTTCAGTGCACAGACGACTATTCATTTTTTTAATGCTGAGGGCCATTGCATTAGCTAGTAGCTCCYCTGCTGATGAGTGCTATTTTTAAAACCTGCACGGACCCTGCGGGCACCCGGTCGCATGCGGGGTCTGTGTCGGTGGTACGTGTTGTAGGATATAAGAGTAATTACAAGGGCGAAACTTTAGGTCTACCATTGGGTGGGTTATGCTCTCTGCCTTTTTATTTATTTATCGAAACGTTTACTTTTGTGAAACGATTCAGGATATTTTGGGATAAATATACATTGTAATGCTTTTACTGTAATATGCTTAACTTTTCTGATTTCTTTGTATTTATTCTGCACCTTTTCTGTTCTATTTCAGTTCAACAATTAAGAAAAGGCTTACGTTTTTCCCTCATTTTTTCCAACAGTAACAAATGTTTTACATTTTTAGGATGTATTACTGTATACACCATATAATTTCTCAATTTTACAAGAGTGTGCGTTTACCTGGTGGACCACAGTTTGACTAGGGAAAATTACAACACATGATTCAACAAATACAGCCATAATGTGACAAGAGCAGAGTAAAACCCTGCATGTTTTCAGSAACTGTGCTTAATGCCTGTACATATGACAGGCCTACATGACACTGTGCATTTTGAAATCAGGTCAAAGTTACCTAAAGACAAGAAGAGAGTTGCAGCTGTGTACTTAACCAGTTCATTTCTATTGTGTTAGAGCAAATGATTTATTTATTGGGAGGGTTATATTGACGGGATCAAATGATCGTGGGGGGTCACAGTGGTGGAGCCAGACATTTTTCTTAGGGGTGGCCAGACGGGGACCTCTACTCACATAGGTGTGGCCAGGAAAATTACATCATTTTTACCTGAAGTTTTGTGCAGAACTGTGTGTTTTGGTCATTTCCTCATGTCCTTGTACAGGCAATGACTACCTTATAAACATGCAGTGTTTCCCCTACCATTATACAAAGMGGGCGGGCGGGCCCCCCGCCAACGAGACGGCCCGCCCCTCTAAGAATTTCACGGCATGTAGTCATTTTTATTTAAATAAGTCCAGATCAAGTCCAGAGCTATTTTTTTCGAACCCTTTGTACGAACAAAATTAAGAGAAATTTAGGATAAGAATACGAACATGTTCTTGCATGAGGTCCATTGGTCCAACTATAAGGAGCTGTAGTCAGATAGTCTTAACTTATGGTGCTCACTTTATCTTTGAATTATGTTAAGATTAGACTTAAAATACAAGT
>NW_013952823.1:254279-256873 GCF_001266775.1 Austrofundulus limnaeus
TGTTCGTACGAACCCTTTGTACGAACAAAAGTAAGAGAAATTTAGGATAAGAATACGAACACGTTCTTACATGAGGCCCAATGACTGTGTTAGATGGATATCGATTCACATTGAGCATATAATGACACATAGATTAGGGCTGCGCGGTATATGCGGTAGACGGTAGAAACTGTATGAAGATGGCCTACGGTATAAATTTACCCTCTACCGTCATTACGTCATCTCACCTGTGTCAACAGGGCTGCGAGTGCAGATACAACTGAGCAGGAATTTGAAATATAATGAAGAAATTCTAAAGTTTTAAAACACGTATAGAGAGAATAATAATCCTCAAAATTTCCTCCTCCCGCTGTAGAAAAGTTAGGTGTCGTGTCGCGGGATCATTTCCTCCTCCATCTCCTCCTCTCCTCTATCTGCACGTCATGCAGAGCGAAGCTTTAATAACTGTAGTTTTTCCACACCCAGTTGTAGGAGAAAAACTTGTTTTTATGTATTTTTACCCACAGAGATGATTAAAAAAAGATGTGGACGTTCGTTCAGTCATAAATCTGTCTAGCTTGGCCAGGCTAGTACAAGGATGGATGAAATTAAGAATTAAGGAWGTGGATTTGCTTTATTTACWGAGAGCAAGAGCATGTCRYGTTCACCARATAATTAATTCATAATTAATTCACCAGATARTTCAGAGACATTCTKAATTTGGTGAGTTTCATCACCCAGGAGCTGTGAGCTGACGAAGCTTTCAGAACTATTTTTGTCCTGAGTCCAGTTTGATGAGCCGCTGACCTGCATTGGTGCTGATATCACCTGCCGGAACACCGGCTACAGCCACTCGATTTCAGCTGAAGAGCTCCTGTCTGTCTGTCTCAGGTTAGTGGGCATCATTCAGGAGACAGTTCCATCAGAAAATGTGCCGCCACGTCACACAGCAGAGTCTCTTTGATTGGTTGACGCTCCATGTCGAGCTGCAGAAGTTCAGATTTTCCAACTCCAGCGTCTGACGCTTTGGATTTGCGTCAATCGTGCAAAACGCTTCAAAATGCTCTGGGCTAGACTTCCCAATTTGTTTTTTCCTGAGTATTGTAACTCACACTGGCACCTCTTTCATACAGCATGAGCTTTGTTTGTTGAACCGCCCTTCTGTCGGAACCCCAAATATTTCCAGATGGTTGATTTAAATCCAACAAGAGAGCGAATTTCTTCATCTGTGTTTCTGCCTCGGCTGCCATGTTGGTGCAAGAAGGCTGCCAGCACACAGCCACACACTGAAAATGGTGACACAGACATGCCTTGGGAATTTCAAAATAAAATTGTATTTTAAAGATGAAGAGATGAATCAATGTTTTCGCTTTGCCATGATGTAGTTGAATCTTTACTCATTTATATGATGTATTGATGTAGATCAATGTATTGTTAGAYGCCTACTTTCTGGTCCCTCCCACCGCACATATCCACTCTGATGAAGGTCACTGCCCTTTTCKCCAAATTAATTTGCCCCAAGGACAGAATAGATTACTTTTCTGGGGTATTTGAGGAAAGTAAAATGKTTTTGTTTGACTTTTTCCCCCTTGTTGTATTTGAAAACCAGGGTTGTCTCCTATTCACTGTGCATGAAAGAAACCCTGTTGTCTTATCAGTGCTGATAATTTCTCACTGATGGAACAAAGACGAGTAATAATACCCTGYCTCCACATCCTGCACAGCAAGTCTCTACCTGTGGAACCAAACAAGACGTCCAGTTTTGCTAAACTTCTTTGTAAGAATTCAACAAAGATGCTYCTTGAGTCTCGATGTTCACAGGTTGGCTTTGAAATATAGTTTTGCTGGCCACAGGCTGTCAATGAGTCGGTGCAAAGTAAACACAAAACAAACCCTGACTCTCTCTGTTTGCTTTTGAAGGACTCAGGAGTCTCTTGGCAAAGACACAAGCCTGCTGTGCTACACAAATGTTACTAAAGGTTATGCAGTTTGTATTCGTGTTTTAGAAACCTAAGAACAAAGCTTCAGCCAGCTATTATTATGACCCCMGAAGTGTAAGTGGGAGTCATATTGTTTTTGTACGGTTTATTTTATTTATTTATTATTTTTGTTTAGTGATTTTTGGTCAACCGTACAAAACGGCTGCACCAACCAATATGAAATTTGGCCGGACTGTAAATGAGTCTGACCTACACTGCACCAACCAACGGTTTTACGATAGACCCCATATTTGAAGAGGGGGCTCCTTTCAAAGAAGGATGTCTGGACAAGCACAAATGCTTATGACTCAGAAACTGTTAAACATAGAAGCTTCAGATTTCTTTTGTTGTTTAGCTCTGATGAAGCTCTATCCATCAGGCCCACCAATCAGTGCCCCCCCACACCCCTGGACCCTCAATTTATCTGAAAAAGGGGTATCAGGACATACAAAAATGGTTATTGTTCAAAAACTATTAAACATAGGAGCTTCAGATTTCTTTTGTTGTTTAGCTTTGATGAGGTCTATCTATCAGGCCCACCAATCAGTGCCCCCCCCCCTCCCCGGGATCCCCAATTTATCTGAAAAAGGGGTATCAGGACATACAAAAATGGTTATTGTTCAAAAACTATTAAAC
>NW_013952823.1:256883-258993 GCF_001266775.1 Austrofundulus limnaeus
CCCCCACCCTAACCACTACAATTTTGGGATGCACAACATTCATTAGGAAAAAAGACTTCTGAGTTCCGGTGCATTTGTGCGTGTGGGGGGTCATTATGTTACTGCTATGCGGTGTTTAGTTTTATCTTTAAAAATTATCAAACTCAATCTGACGATAAGAAAAGTTAAAAATTATTCAACTAATTTACTCCTTTTGAAGTAAAACATGAAAATGTTAGACCTCTTGGGTCAGTCTGGTAATCAGAGCTAAAGACCAGATAAAAAAAAAGTTTTACTTACCAGTCAACATTTTCTGTGCCGTTTTATTTTGCATGATAACAGGACTACTTGTACTTTTATTCAAGTCAGGTTGTGTGAAAGAGTTTTCAGGGATGGAAAGTAGTTGTGTTATGTAATTAAATATAAATTGTGTGTACTTTGTACTTCTTMCTCATTATTCTAATCTAATCTATGATTTTTACTTTTACTTAAGTATATTTTATGCCAAGTATTTTATTTAGTTACATTTAAAAACTCATCTGATCTGTTGCTTACCAGGAGGTAAAAATGAGTTTTCCTGTTAATCATAGGGATGCTGTTTAAATTCTTCCCACTCGGAGCATCAGTTCTTCTGCTGGACTGGAGCAAACCTCAGCAGACATGTCTGCTTGTCACCCATTAAGTAGCGAGCGACTTATACTCCATAAGATCGATCATGAGGATCTAAATATAATGAGGAAATAAACTCCTGGACTTCTTGGCTAAGTTTTATGCAAAAATGTTTGCTCTTAAATACATTTTGTTTTGTACTTGGAGTTTCTAGGAGTGTCAACATTTGAATTTATTTGAATCCCAGTGCTGCGCAGATCCATCCATCCATAATSAGGGTCACTGGYGCCCACATCCAGCAGTCACTGTGCAAGGGGCAGGGTGCACCCTGGACAGGTCGCAAGTCCAGGGCTGCGTCATAGATATCAAATTTATTTTCTGTTTGGGTCATATTCTTTGGCTTACCAGTTTTGTGAAGCTATGGTTCTGCATCTTCGTCATCTTCATTTTTWACTCACTCTGGGTCAGACGGTGGCTTGAATGTGAAAGGCTGGAAGGACCAGTCTTCTGTTCGTGACATCTTTTAATCAATTTGTAAATAAAAAGTGTCTGCGGAGGTGCTACATAATCACATCTCTGCTATCAAACTACAAAAACGGTTGAACTGGGTGGAGTGGACAATGATCATTAGGAGAGAGACCAGGAGCTYGTTGGGTTTGGAGGGCTTCCTTTGCATTTAAAGAGACTGCACCAAAATGAGTTGCTCTCAGGTGCACCTCAGAACAGGGGTGAAAGAGGTGCCTGTTGTGCGTTAGTAATGAGGAATTCAGACCAAAGCATTGCAGTTCTACTTTATATAAATGAGAACAACAAGAAGAACTGCTCTGTGGAAAGCATGATGCTGAGGGACAGTTAGATTCTCACTTGGTGGTGGAGACATCCAGTTGTCTCGATTGGGGAATCAGTGGGACCCATCAGCTCAGGGTACATCTATTTAGAACCGTCCATGGGTCATCAGGCAAGGAGAAAGTCCTGGAGCCTCAGTCAGCTTATTTCAGCTCGGCACTTTGTGACGGACACTTCTGGGTCGGCTCGGACTTCTGCTGCTTAAAATGAAATAAACTACATTATTCCTGTGATGGTCATTGCACTGATCTGAAGATGTTTTTTCTTCTGCCAAACTAGCTGCTTATAGCAGGTATTATGAGCAGCCAAAATAAAAGCTTTACTTCTCAGGGTCAGATTGCTACTGACGCAAAGTATTTCACTCGAGAAAAATATTTTGATTTTGGTGCACAGCTGTTCACTACATAAAACAGAAAAACACAGTCACATACAATTCACACTGTGTGGTTATAATGACAACTTACATCAATATTTCTGGTTTACCCAGTATGATCAATATGACACTTGAATAATACCTTTTAAAAAAGAAAATGTGCATGTGTGTGTCCTTGTTTTTCCTACATCGTGGGGCCCAGTTTAAAGGAAAAAGCAGCCATGTGGGGTCCGGGTGCACCTTGTGGGGCCTAAAGCCTGGGCCCCACAACTTCAGAGGCTGATTTTGGGTTGGGGGTTGGGT
>NW_013952823.1:259694-261559 GCF_001266775.1 Austrofundulus limnaeus
TATTCATAATAATATAATAATAATATAATAAATGACACACTTTAAAAGAACTCCGTTTCCTTAAAAAGAGGAGGCGCTGCTGGACCTTTTTACACACTGCATCCTTCGTCCCAGGAGACATTACAACTCTTGCTCTACACACCCACAGAGAAACTCCTGCACCCTGAAGAATGTTCTGTTTTTACTTTAATCCTTCACTTTTTGGTGTAGTCAGTCTCCAGTAGCTTTTATGTTGGTTTAAATCTCTAACTTGTTTCACTTTGAGYTGTCATTGTTGACCATGGTGGGCAGCTGACTTTGTCTTTGAGTGTGTGTCTGTTGGTTACCAAAAGTTGTCATAAACCACTTTGTGGATGCCATTGAAWCCTGCAGAAASTAATCATTGGTTGTCCTTCAACAACTTATTAAGTTTTGGATTCAAACCAGTTTAGGATGTTTGTCACAGAAAATTGAGCTTGAAGCCCAAATGGCTATGACTCATTCAGTAATACAGATGGTGTAAAATGAGATGTGACAGTAGCTGAAACTGATSTACAACACACATTCTGTGTGCTGACAGATTGTACAAGAACTTTGTTTCAAATTTTGACGTTAACTATTTTGAGTCAGTTCTGCCTGTTACAAACTTTTCCATGGAGCATTGGATGAGTTTTACTTTTACAGTATTTTTAGGATAATATTTGTATTTATTGTCTGTACATCTAAAACTGTTTAATTTTTGGAGCCAAACCATTTCAACATGGCCWTCACATCCAACAACACACACAGGCTGGGYCTCAATTCATGGGCTGGGTCCTCATGAGCTCGTAGCCCACCTGGCCYATGTGGGCCATGTCCTCCCTGGGCTGGGTAGGCTGCTTAAAACTGCCRTGAAATGAGACGGTCTGGCCTTCGCTTGACAAAAGTTTGCGTGACCACGCGCTCCCCCATAGTGATCCGTTTCGTGTCAGACTTAAAATGCATTGGGATGTGTATTTACATGTCTTTTTACTGGAAGAATAACTTCAGTTAAAACCGGACACGTAAATATATTAAAAAAAATTAATAATTTGGGTTTAGCTCCACTATCAGTACTTGTAGTTGCATTTTTTTACTTAACATATTATTGCAGCATAAATTTCATCAGCTAAGTTGCTAAACTTACTCTTAAAAACATATCCTTCAGTCTGTGGTGATTTTCCAAACTACGCTGACTCATTGAAAAAATAAAAACTCCACCGTCTTTGTTTCTCTGTTTATTTTGCTGCCCGCGCATTGAATCCTGGGATATCCTCGGCTGGTGAGGATACAAGGATGCATCCTCGGATTTCGAGAGTTTGTTGGCCACATTCCTCAACCGCATGACAGGAGCCT
Source organism: Austrofundulus limnaeus (assembly GCF_001266775.1). NCBI lineage: Eukaryota > Metazoa > Chordata > Actinopteri > Cyprinodontiformes > Rivulidae > Austrofundulus > Austrofundulus limnaeus. The sequence goes on from NW_013952823.1 coordinate 261,048, forward strand.
TTGAAGTGGGACAGTGACGTATGCAGCCCACAAATGCATACTCATGAGGACCCAGCCCATGAACTGAGACACAGCCATGGTTAAACATCATTTTATTAAAAGATTTGACCAAAACGTCTATAACTCAAGATAGAATCTTTTCAATCCGAAGTCCTGGCATTAAAGGCAATAGACGGTATGTATTCCTTCAAGGAATGCTAGGCATTTAATTTCAGAATAGGATCCACCTTAAGGTACTAAATATTTTTTAGGCTTAAAGGATTCGAGCAGTCCATTGCTGTGGCTTRTAATTACACTAGAGATGCACAGATTCTGATACCGTTTTCTGACTTTTGAATAGCTCTGACCTGCTGATACTACTTTTCCAATACTGATTTTCTTTCAATGAACTAACCCATAAAAAGTTAAATACATTCAAGATCAACTCTATCTTAAAACTAATACATCTTCACAAGGGCGTAAATCCCGGAAGGGGGGGGGTCCTGACCCCCCAATATCGGAAAACCCAAAAT
>NW_013952823.1:262569-265679 GCF_001266775.1 Austrofundulus limnaeus
TACTCCATTGGCAGAAATTTTGACTTAATTAGAGTCAAATTTTCAGACTAAAGACAAATAATCTTACACATTCTGAAAACAAGATGATTATTCTTACACAATCAGTTCTTGTTCAGTAAATCAGTCTCAAAACAAGATCAAAAAGACTTTTTGGCTGATATAAGATTTTAAAACTTGATTAGGTGGATATTTTTTGCAGTGCAGGGCAGGACCTAGGCCATCTGGGGGCCGGGGCCGGCCGGGGCCGGCCCTGCAGTGCGTAAACGCCTGAGAGACAGCACCTGGGCCTGGGAATCTCTCCTCCCGCGGACTTCTCTGCACAGCTTCTGTATCACTGAAGCCCAGCTCAGCTCAGTTCAGCCAGCAGCTCGCAGCCACAGGTAACTGTTACACCTGGTTATTGACCCCCTGCAGAGGAGGGAGGCAGAGAGAGAGAAACGAGGCRTAAATAACATTTGTCAGATTGTTTTTTTTTTCGTAAGGTGACTGAGTCAAGCAGGACTGTGTGTGTGAGCGTGCATCACATTGTGCGGCGCACATTGGATTTTGTGTGTGCTCTGTTTTTTGGTGCCATTAAAAAAACCTTTTTTGTAGTAGGGTGGTACATTTTTGGAAAATAAGCTTATGTTTTAAGTCACATAACCGTGTGACCCAGGTGTTAAAGTAAGCATTAAAAGATGAAATAATTGTTTCTGTTTAGTTGCAGAAAATTGTTTGTGTCTTAGTTTTTGATACTGGACAACAGAACTTGATCAACTAGTTAATCCATCCATCCATCCATCCATCCATCCATTTTCTGTACACGCTTCTTCCTTTTCAGGGTTGCGTGGGTCACTGGTGCCCATATCCAGCAGTCACAGTGCGAGGGGCGGGGTACACCCTGGACAGGTCGCAAGTCCATCACAGGGCCCAACTAGTTAATGGTTTATCTTAATTTCATTTTACAACAGTACATTTGACTGTAACTTAGGTGGACCCCCCAAAAAATTTCTCCCAAAAATTTCCCTGTTTGAACACCCCCTAATATTGAGATGGGATTTTCACCCCTGCATCTTCAAACAAAACTTTCTACTTTACAGTTTAAGAAAAAATAAGCTTGGCTTGCTTTATTAAATGTGTTTGTGTTTTATTTCTGTAAACAGATAATGTTAAGAATCTTTATGCTGGTTTATAAAGATCTGTAATAATTTCACATCTGTTTTAGGTTATAAGTGTACACGTTTTGTGCAGTAACCTGCAACACTTTTTGTAAAACAGTTCCGAACAGACAGAAGGAACTTGTAACAAAACATGTTTGTGAAAATGGCCACAGTATTTGTTCAGGATTTCTTGTGRAATTATATTTCCAAAACTACTTTATATTGTTATTCTGCTTTAAATTTATTCTATTGTAGATGAGTCTATTTAAAAACATTTAACAAGATATCACTATTTCTCTTATATCGTGAAAAGAAACCATTTTTTTCCTTCGGGTTAAGGAAAGGTCTTGAACATTGATTTATAAGTAGATCCTGTTTGAACATTGAGATATTCATTCTGGTTGAAGACACAATGATTTTGGCTGACAAAGTATTTTTTGTGTTTAGGTAATGCTGGTATTAGGCATTGTTCTGCTCTGAAGAGGCAGACAGTTTTATTTTTGGAGGAAGGGTAAGTGGAGTAACGGAAGTGTTTAATTTAGCTTAGGGATTTTATCTGTTGCTCCAAGTGCAAAATCCAGCAGGCGTGGTTCTGTCTTGGGAATTTCCTTTCCTCACGTTCGTCAGAGAGAAGTGTTGGCTGCAAGGCATCATAAAATTTTCTTTCATCATATCTATAGCTCTTTATTCTTTAAAGCTTACCTGTTGTCTGATGTAGGATGTGTAATCACTGCTAAGATGCAATAAAACAAAAAGTGCTTGAAATGTGTGAGCTATACTTGCAATCAGTTTTCATAAGCAGTTTATGTTATTTATTTCAATTTTTTATTTAGGAACAAAATTCACATAGTGTAAACAATATTCTACAGTTCGCTTTCCATTTGGTTGTATTATTCCAGACAGTATTCCCCTTCATGTGCTTATTCAGTATCCAGTATTCAGTATCCAGTATTCAGTGTCCTGTATTCAGTATTTAGTATCCAGTATCCAGTATTCAGTGCCCAGTATTCAGTATCCAGTGTCCAGTATTCAGTATCCAGTATTAAGTATTCAGTATCCAGTATTCAGTGTCCAGTATTCAGTATCCAGTATTCAGTATCCAGTATTCAGTGTCCAGTATTCAGTATCCTGTGTCGAGTATTCAGAATCCAGTATTTACTATCTAGTATCCAGTATTCAGGATTCAGTATCCAGTATTCAGTAACCTGTGTCCAGTATTCAGTATCTAGTATCCAGTATTAAGTATTCAGTATCCAGTATCCAGTATCCAGTATTCAGTATCCAGTATCCAGTATTCTGTGTCCAGTATTTAGTATTCAGTATTCAGTGTCCAGTATTAAGTATCCAGTATCCAGTGTCCAGTATTCAGTGTCCAGTATTTCATATCCAGTATCCAGTATTCAGTGTCCAGTATTTAGTATTCAGTATTCAGTGCCCAGTATTAAGTATCCAGTATTCAGTATCCTGTATCCATTATTCAGTATCCAGTATTCTGTGTCCAGTATTTAGTATTCAGTATTCAGTGTCCAGTATTAAGTATCCAGTATTCAGCATCCAGTATTCAGTATCTAGTATCCAGTATTAAGTATTCAGTATTCTGTATCCAGTATTCAGTGTCCAGTATTAAGTATCCAGTATCCAGTATTCAGTGTCCAGTATTCAGTATCCAATATCCAGTATTCAGTATCCAATATCCAGTATTCAGTATCCAATACCCAGTATTCAGTGGGGGGTCAGCTGCGGACATGAAAGCGCCTGCTGAAGGAAAGGAGAGAGGAAAAAGTAACTTGTTTCTAGCGGCAGAACAGGTTGGAAGATGGCTGTTTGATATTTATTGTTTTTTAAATCATCCTATAGGCTCTGACATGTTAGATAAATTTGAAAATGGGTTTTTTAAAATATCCGTAAGACTTGAAAAAATCCGTGAGATTGCTCTATACCTCTGTATACCTGAAAAATGACGTAAAATCC
>NW_013952823.1:266680-268424 GCF_001266775.1 Austrofundulus limnaeus
ACAAAAACATCAAAATTAGCACAGAAACAGTACTATATAACATTTTAGACACATTCTAGACAGTTTATCAGCTAAAAAAAGTTAATTTTGGGGTACGTTACTCTCTGAACATGATCAGTATGTTTCTTTTCTTGCTTGAATGTTTATCTTTGTTGCAAAAATCAAATACATGACAACACAATGTAAGTCACTTTATAAGGAGTTTAGGGAAGCTGTTAAAAGCTTTTTGAAAATGTTTCTTATCTGTAATTGGGTAGCAGAGGTAAAAGGTCCATAAGAACAACAGATTTCCCTCCACACAGCCACACTCGCAGCTCCTCCAGGGTATTTCCACAGAGTCCCAGGTTCCATCAGTGAGTTCTGGATCTGCCTCAGTGTCTCGTACCAGTGGAACATGACCAGAAAACCTTTAAAAGGAGGCGTCCTTATGAAGGATGTCCCTGTAATTTTTTGGATCCCAATACGATACGATTTTTAAGTYAGTTTTGCCAATACCAATTTGATACTTATCCTATACCTAAATTGTCAAAGCATTAATAAAATGYTACAAGTATTACTTAACAGTTTTATTTTGCTCTAAAACATGGCCAATAATATTGCTTGGCTTTTGTAATAAACCTACTTTATGAGTCTGTGACATAAAAGTAAAGAACCTTCAGATTAAGAAGAAAAAAAATTAGACGCAGGCCGATATATCTGATACATATTTTCTGGCTAATATCGGATCAGCAGCAGATCGGGACACCCCTAATCCTAATCAGAYGCCTGAACCACCTCTCAACAAACTCTTTTGATGAAGAACAGCTGCAGCTCTACTTTCATCTCCACACAGATAACAGCTCCTTATTCTGTCATCTAAACTGCTCAGCCACCCGAAAACACATTTAAGCCTTTTGTTTCATGTTCCGTTGGTAATAACCATGATTCATACCTCATAGCCATATATGTGTTGGATCAGTAAATCTTTGCAACTTGTTTGCCTCCGTCACAGCATTACCATGAAAGAGGCCCTGATCCTTAAAGCTATAAAAGTACACAGTAGAGAGCCAATCAGAATAGAGGTATTTCACAGTGACAAAGTCAATCTGATCCCTTTTCTTGATAATTTATGTCAAGAWTGTTCACGTTTCTTTTGTTTAGGGWATTGCTAAAGAAGAAAAGCCTCCTGACTTTATGACAGGATGTTAAAATTAATCTTAATATTCAGGTTGGGCTAAATAAATGGGTTTTTATAGAAGTAAGGCTGGGCGATTATTTGATCGTGATTATTGATTGAGTAAAACTTCAGGTCAGTTACGGTACTCGGCYGTGAGCCTCTTACTTGATCAAACATGGTGGAAATGTGCGCGACAACAGCCAATCAGAATCCACCTTCTSCTGCTCCACCTCTGTTTATAATTTGCTAAGGAAACACAGATGGAATTGTGGGATTGACCAAACAAAATGTGAACGATATAGACAAAAAAAAAACTCAATTTTTTTTCATTAGTTGATATTGATAATCTGACGGTCAAACCCTTCTTGCTTACTAGGACATCTATGGATATGATAAACTACAAAATCTTTTAAACAAAACGGAAGGGTTTCTTTATGACATACTGTATTTAATGTAAAATACAATTATAAAACATTTTTATTTTACAAAAGAATAACTTTATTAATGTGATGATTTACACACAAATATTATTTTTCTTGGTAAATATCTTTAAATACCTTTAAAATGAAAAATAATTTAATGTTGTAC
>NW_013952823.1:272644-281070 GCF_001266775.1 Austrofundulus limnaeus
GTCCAGGTGTCTCTGGTGAACTGGAGACCTGTCCAGGTGTCTCTGGTGAACTGGAGACCTGTAACATGTTTTAAATAAAATATTATCAGTAAAAACCTCAAATCATGTCCTTTCTAAGAATTAGAACTCTAGAAGAACTTTAACYCTTGTTAAAGGATAACAGTTAAAAATGCAACTATCAAAAAAACTTCCTGAAAATAATTTATTTACCACATTTTAAAGACCCATTATAATCTGGGCCTTTAAGAGTTAATGCTCCTTAATGTGACTGTCTGACCTGCGGGGTGTGTGTGTGTGTGTGTGTGTGTGTGTGTGTGTGTGTGTGTGTTTGTGTGTGTGTGTGTGTGTGAGACAGAGAGGAGCTCAGCTCGGTGTTTGAGCTCAGCAGGACTTGTGGACGGACTAACAGCAGCTGATTCTGTCTGGATTTATGGTGTTTTGAGTTCACAAACTACTCGTTAATTTTTTTTAAGTTGAGGACATTACATTAGCTCGTAGCTGCACTGCTGATCAGTGCTGTTTATTAGAACATGACCGGACTCACGGGAACCTGGTCACATAGGGTCTGTGTTGGTGATTCTTGCTGTATTATATAAAATTAATTATTGATAAGGTAACCATGCTGTGGCTTCACCTGTTGCATTTTCTTTTAAACAAAGAAAAAATTGCTTGGAAAGCTGTCGCATCAGTGGTACATGATTAAAAAAAGAGTTTTCATCGTGCGTCTAATTACACACACACACATACACACACACACACACACACACACACACACACACACACGTGCCTTTCTATCTATGTGAGGACCACACACAGCGCTCAGCCTCGCTCTGCGCCATCTTTTTTTCTCCCAAGTTTGGTGAGAGGTGGATATGGAGAGGCTTAAAAATAGCTCTAGACTTGATCTGGTCTTATTTAAATAAAAATGACTACATGCCGTGAAATTCTTGGAGAGGTGGGCCGTCTCGTTGGCGGGGGTGCCTCCTTGAATAAATGGTAGGGGACACGCTGCACTGTCCTCCTGGACCTTCTGTAATTCACAATGATCTCCTTAGTCTTGGTTTTGTTAAGCACCAGGTTGTTTGATGAACACCACTGGAACAGGTGCTGAATCTCCTCCCTGTGGAGTGTCTCACCATTGTTGGTGATGAGGCCCTCTACAGTGGTGTCATCAGCAAACTTCAGGACCCTGTTTGAGGAGTGGATGGCTGTGCAGTCATGAGTGAATAAGGTAAAAAGAGCCGGACTGACCCCGGATTTACACTAGATGTGGCTCCGCTCCGCTGCGCTATGATGTGCAGTTCACAGGTGTTTATTTGTATCCCAATTTATACGACCTCCACTCAGCTCAGCTCCGCTTCGGTGCAACACACAGAGGAGGGAGCGTGTGCAGGAAGGAGATCACCTTATGGTGTCTTATTTTGAAAATACTGATGTTGTTTTCGTTCCTTTTCCTGTTGGTGTGATGTGATCTTTGTAGATTGACTCCGGAGCAGCTCCAGCATCTGACAAAAATAGGATCGGATCTAATTTTGCCGGGTCGCCATCGGCTCACCACCGCCGTGTGCAGCCAGTGTAAATACTGTCATTGATTAGAATGGTTGTGTATTTGCTGCGGAGGTCGGACTGGAGCGGAGACACATGTAGTGCAAATTGGGGGTGAGTATGCAGCCCTGTGAACTCCTAATGCTCAGAGGAGCAGCGCTGCAGGAGCAAACTTTAATATGAACATTGTAAAAATATTAAAGACAAAATATTTTTATGCCCCAAATTCTAACAAAGACGTGTCTACGTTTGACTTTGATTTTCTTCTAAAATCAGAGTTGTCTGTGTCAGCTTCAGGTGTTTGTAGTTAATCATCTTTTTTAAAACCTCYCTTTCCTCAGAAAGTCTTCAGTCCTTAGAACACTAAAGTAACTTTTAATAAGGTCACAGGCACACTCCCATTTAAGTGTAAATTGTTTGACCTGTAAGCAGAATGGAGCTTATAAATGTTTGGTAACCTAGGTGTAGAAAACTTTGTCTACAGAACATTAAACTTATTAAATTACATTTTTCTGGAGATCTATTTGGACAACCAAAATGTTTTGCGGACAACCAGATTTTGTCAACCTGAAAAGTCTTATGTCTACCTCTGGTTATCTTTAAATTACACAAACATGATCCAAATACTGAACCACATTTTGTGTGTATCATAAGGGAGACCTGCTCAATATTTGACAGGATCACAGCCCCCCCGTCCATCTGTTCACCTTACAAGATGATTTAAATAATGAAGGCCTGCGATGATTCAACAGTTGGTTACTACTGAATGGTGACAGGGGACATCAGCGATGGTTGGTGTCAAGTTTTATCTTGTTAAAATAGCCTTCTTCTCCTAAAACTTTTGAACCCCCTGACTAAATCCCCCATGAGTATCAAGAGTAGGGATGGGTACCGAATTCAATACTTTTTTTAAGTACAGACCGAAATCTGTCGGTACTACCGAGTATCTATTCACGTAACATCAAACGGTACCATCTTTCGGTACCTAAATATATCACTGCGACCGTATTGGTGTAAGAGTGGGAAATTTTCCATGCTTGTCATGAACGCAGCATCACGCATGAGCGTAATGACGTCAGCAGCCGCCGGTTCAGTAAACAGAGCTCGGTCTGAATGTAGCATGAAAGCCTCACAGCTCCGGGAGTAAAACTCGCCAAACAGACCGCCTCTGAATTATCTGATGGATTAATTATCTTGTGAGAACGTCGTTCACTTGCTCAAAGTACCGTATTTTTTGGACTATAAGCCGTGACTTTTTCCCTGAACTTTGAACCATGCGGCTTATATATGACTACCAAAATAAGGTCAGTTRAATGAACCGTATTCCTCCGAACTTTAATTCTTAAAGGTTTGCTTTTTATGTTTTGATGTTGAATTCACTTTTTGACGACAATTTTGGGTGTACTGTTTTTTTTATGTTGGGGGTGCGGCTTATATGTTAATGTTCGCGGGTTTTTTTTTAAAAATGGCGGGTGCGGCTTATAGTCCGGTGCGGCTTATAGTCCGAAAAATACGGTAAATAAAGTAACGCCACTATCTTTATTTCATCCACCATTAAACAGAGACCGACAGAGGAAAACAACAGAGGCGCTTCCTGACAGTCTGAACTCGTCTGACCTGAAAGAACACAAGCWGCYAACTTGAAGTGTTGGACGCGTTTTGGATGTTCAAAACGTAGCTTAAATACCTTTTATTTATTTTAACTGCATCCTCTTTTGCTTATTTGATTTAAACTTATTTGCCTCCCATGGACCTCCATCACACAATTTTTCTAGCAGGGAAATGACATCAATAGAAACACGGAGCTGGATTTTAATTTGTGCAATAAGACAAAACAATCTTGTTGTTTTCAAGAGTTTTCACTTAAAAGACATAAGTTACACAACTGATGTTACAATACAAAGAGTTGGATGTTGTCTTGATATTTGTTAATTTTATATATTGAGAAAAATGTTAAAAAATAAAAGTTTATTATTTAAAAAAAAAACAACACACACAAAGTAATGAAAATTGTTACCGTTAAGTACCGGTACCGATTCCCAGGTACCAGATATTGGTACCGAATCGATTCATATATCAAAGGTACCCATCCCTAATCAAGAGCACATCAATCTGAGCAGATCTTGTCACTTTTCATAGGCTTTACAGATGTAGATGTAGTGTATATACTAAGAAGCAGTTGGCCATGCTGTACACTGCTCTCATTGCTCTTTGAAACACAACTTTCCTCACTGTTGATTGATTCTTGTCCAGTACTCACCTCAAACAAGGGAGGTGAGGGGTGATTGCCAACCTGCAACAAACTGTAATTGAGGCACTTTTTCTCAGCTGTGTTTAGAAGCATTTCCCAAAGCATTATTTTAAATGTCCTGATTATTACTACAACACCAAGATCTGGTCAAAGATGGTTAAACAGTGACCTCTGCACCGAGTTCAGTTTTGATGCAGTTAACTTCCAAAACATTGGCAGTCATTACATTTCAAAAACTTAAAAGAGGTTTGAAAACCTCTCCTCCCAGGACTGTAGTCTCTGTTCTCTCCTGCATGTAATCTGGCTGCAGGGCCTCTGGTGGGGGTGTAATAACACCTGCAGCCACACAGTTTAAGAGGTATTTTTATCTCCCCCAGGAATTCCACCTCTGTTCCCGTCCCGTCCTGTCTGAACACATGGAAACTTGTTTGCTCAAGGCCTTAGACATACATTTTTACAAGTTGGACTATGTTTCATTCATGTTACAAGCTTCTAAAGTTCATTTCAAGATCTAGCCATTCATATTACAGACAGATTTTGGGACCTACTGTGTTTTGACATGGACAACACTCTTTATTCCCACAGCCACTTAAATACAATTGGAACAAAACAACCTAACCAGAAATGTAACCTATATTTTTTAATATTTTAAAAAGAATGGATCCCATGTACAGAAACCAGAAGAATAGTTTCTTGAGTTCATTTTTTCACCTTCGTTGGTTTGAGATCAGGTGATTGACTCTGCCGTTAAAGAAATTCTGTTTCTTAGCATGATCTAAGGATCTAAGCAGGATGATGAAAGGGAGAGACCTCACCAGGATTAATGATGAATCAACCTCTGAATGTGTACGTGATTTTCTTTTCTTTTTGTGTCATGCACTACAAGTGCCYAGCCCACACAGGCGTACAAGACACAACAAAACACATTCACAMAGGCAGACTGATTTAAACATTCTTTAAACAAAAAAGTGACCTCTTCCTGAGGTGCCACACTTTTAACAAAAATTGTGCTAAGTGAAATATAAAATACTTACCGAATTTATTCAAATATAATGCGTAAAATTTAATCCATAAAACCATCAATAAAGTTGGGGGGTAGTATTATACTTGGATAAATATTTTTACTTATGTATTTTAACTGAAATATCGGCAAAACTATTGAGTCTGGAAATGAGACCACGTTGTAAAAAGCAGTTGAAACGAGCTCACCTCTGACACTCCTCCGTRCTTYAGAGCGAGATAATAACAGATCCAGGCAGGAGACATGATGTGAAAAAAGGGGGAAAAGCGGTCCTGCAGCTCAGTAATGATAACAAACTAATGACATTAGTGTGTGACCGAGCCGCTGCTCGAACAACAAACACGTTTGTCTGTAATGGCTGCCGTCTACCGGTGTTCTAAAAAAGTTTGTATCCCTGAAAAAASTTTCCCCACCAGAGGGGGCGCTCGCGAGTAGGAAGTAATCTGCTTGTATCTGCTTGAAGATGGTCCAAATCTCATGTGAAGTGTCTGATTTCACATGGCTTTTTTTTTTTGTTTGTTTTGTTTTTTTGCGAAGCAGTTCAGGCTGTGTGCCTTTCTTCTTTATTGATTGAAAAAACAGGAGGAAAAGTTCAATGCTGCTGGAAACTACAACAGCATTGAACATCCTCAAAGCATCCTCAAAAGAGCAGGAACCAGTGGATGAAAATCAGCAGACATGAGCAGTCAGGTCAGTTTTCCACAGTCAGAATAAGATGATCAGATTAAGTGTTTGCATGCACAACGTTCGGATTATCAATCGGCATAAATCACCTCTCTCATTCAGATTATAAATTCATTCTGCTGAATCAGATCAGAAAAATACAAATGGGGTGTTTACATGACGCATTTTTATTCCAAATGGCCGTTTAATCTGATTACTTACGTCCATGCTGAGTACACCCTGGTCAGGTCTCCAGTCCATCACAGGGACTCACGTAGACAAACAACCATTCACTCCTAGGGACAATTTAGAGTYATCAATTAACCTGTGGTCTGTGGGAGGAAGCCGGAGTACCCAGAGAGAACCCACGTAGGCACAGAGAGAACATGCAAACTCTACCCAGAAAGGTCCCCGGACCGGGATTTGATCCGACAACCTTATTGCTGAGAGGCATCAGCTCTACCAACTGAACCACCGTGCCGCCGGAAGTCACATGGCATTTAAAAAAAAAATTTTTTTTACAAAGAATGGAAAGAAAAAAGAAACCTAAATATGGTGAGTTGACTGGCTTATTTTTTAACAGGCAGCCAATTTTATTTCATCTGTCGGCAAACGGCAAAACCAGAGCTGTAGGTCGGCAGGCAGTCAGAGCAAAACCTGAGCTCAGCTGACTAAAAACATTAACTTCTAACTGTCAATGCGTCAAAAGTAGTCAAGAACATTACATAAATGTTAGTGAAAAACTTCTTATTAGTTAAATATTTTAACTGTAATCACTTGGATTGACCAAATCAACTTAACTCAACACAGTTTATTTTGCCTCTGTAAATGTCTAAAGATCAGCTGACAGCACATACAATTAATTAATAAAATTAAATTAACATAGATCAAAACATAAAGTCCATTTCAAAACTACAGCCCTTTAAGAAGAATCTTGTCTGCCATCTGCTGGACACTTTTTGTTGTGCTCATATTTAGAYGTCCTATTTTGCAAATGCTRCCTTYYTGAAATTTGGTATGCTTGGCTTGATTTTTAGTGATCTTTTCCTGTTAAATAAATAAATCAAATCAAATCAAATTAAATCTAGTGATAGTGTTGCTACGTTAGCAACACTAGCTGCTCTGCAGCTGTTGCGTGAGTCAGACCACTTGTTGGTGCTTTGGAAAGGTGGAGGGCCTCACTCGTGATTCAGTTATTTCGAGACAAAATGAAAATATTGATCCATATCGTCATCATATGCTTGATGTGAATTGATATCATATGGCCATCTAACAGTCATTGTGTTAGATGRCCATATGATATTGCATTTTATCGATCGTAAACTTGTGAATTGAATTGAAATCATAAYTGTGACAGACTTTTTGATAGAGAAATATTGTATCATCATCGTAATATTGCATCGTGATAAAGCTGGGGATTTACACCCCTACACTCCAGTACATCTTTTAAATTGCTTGCTCCAGGATTCAGTTTACATATTTGTTATTTTTTTATTTCCACCCTCCCCTGTTTTTACTTACCATATTTATTCATGTATAATACGATCTCAAGTATAATATGATCATCATTTTTTGAACTTAGTTAAAAAGCATAAAAAAATCTAATTACTAATAACCCGTGTAATACTACCCCACTGATTTATGGATGATGTTTAGGGTTAAATTTCTAGTATTGTACATGAATAAATACAGTATATGTAACTGAATCACAGGAATACCGAGTTGAGAACCCCTTACCTTCCTTTCTGCTACTCCTGCTACCAGCTCATTGGGAGAGAGTCTGAGGTGTTTCTGGACCAGCTGTAAGATATAACCTCTTCATTGAGTTCTGGGTCCATCCTGAGTTCTCTTCCCAGTGGGGCAAGTCTGAAATACCTCATAGAAGATTAGTTACAAAATTAATTTTGATGCAGAGAAGCAGTGGTTTTATTCTAAGCTCCTCTTGACTAGCCCAACACCTCACCCCAACACCAAGTGGAAGTCCAGCAACTCAGTAGATGAAGCTCATGAAGCCTTTTGTATTTATGATTTTAGTTTTATACCCATACCTTCTGGTTATTGCTCAGGGTTGGTAAATTCACTGCTTTGCATTTTGGTTCAGAGCTCTCCTCACTAGGAAAGATTAATGCAGCTGCCAAATTCCAAGCAGTTCTTTTTCTGGAGGTGTTTCTGACTTTCAGGATCAGAATAATGTTGTGGCTAGTGCTAGTCAGATTCCTGATCCCTCTGGCTTCACCAGTGTGAAGAAAAGCAGACTTTAGTCCCACAGCAGTGCTTTGACAGGGACTATTTCTGTTAATCAAAATGGCGAGGGCTGGCCAGGCCAGAGCAGCCACTTGTCTCAGCGCCTCACCCGTCAGCTCTCTTCAGGGGGAAACTGGAACCTGACCCCTCCTCCTTGCAGGTCATCATTGCTGTTTCCGGAAACACACGCTATTTCCAGACCAGTTACTCTTGGTGTGTTTATGTTTGAAGTGACATTAAGTTTAGACAAGAAAGAAATTACTGTTTTTGCGACTTTCAGTATTTTACTATATTTTCTTTAGGTGTTTTTTGTGTTCACAAGAACAACCCAACTAAATATTAGGTATAAGCACGTCCGGATGTATTCTTAATAATCCAGGTAGATAAATCTAACACAGCTGAGTCAGTTCCCCTGAACACGTGTCTTTTTGTTGCAGTGTTTCCAAGATTTCTTCAGTCAGAGGAGCTGCAATCGAACTCAGTCTTATAAACTTCACTTTCACATAATGAATTAACCAGTTTGTGGATTACTCCCAAAACTAGTTGATCACATGTAAAAGGAGAATTGATGAAACAAAGTTGATRAAATGGAAGAAATAATGCAACTTTTTTGGGAAAAACACACAATTGCTAGATGCCAAATTGTTTCCTTGTAGAATTTTCCAGTCTGTTTTATAGACACAGCACTTACTGCCCACCTCC
>NW_013952823.1:281321-286077 GCF_001266775.1 Austrofundulus limnaeus
TTATATGTGGTGATTTTGTTTCTCTGTTTTTATATGATTTTTTTTTATTTTAGAATAACTAAATACACAATAAATCTGTTTCAACAAATCAAAGACRTCAACATCAAAGTTTACATCATCAACAATACAGATCACCTAAAAACACTGGTAACTTACTGGTATGCATATCTATGGTCTCATCTATGTGCTGGTGAGTTATTTTCATTCMTAAGTATCTGCATACAAATAGGTAGAAATGTCTGGACCTTTGTTCACTACTGGTGGGGGTCTTTGTGTTTCACCAAGCTGTGGCTCTGATTCTAGGGGATTCATAAATGCAGTTTATTGTTGGGGTCCCTGTTGGGTTGTTAATTGAAAGATGGTGTATCTCTTAACTGGCATTGGTGCTTAGGGCTCTTTTACCACACAGTTCTRCAAAATGGCCACAAAGTCCAGTTCCTGTGTTGCGGGGGTGAGCAATCCTGGTCCTCAAGGACTGCTTTCATGCATGTTTTACTTGTTTTCCTGTTCAAATGCACCTGATTCAGTGATTTAATTACCTTTTCAAGACCTGCAGAAGCCTATCACCCATTTATTCAAACTGTGTTGGAGAAAAGAAACCTCTAAAAAAAGCAGGATAATGGCCCTCAATGCTGCCTTTAGATGGAGCCATACACTTCTCCCAGAGACATGAGCTTTTAGAAATTAAATGAGCATCACAGAACCAAAATGGGTGTGTGGACCAAAACTCAGCTGCATTGATGTTAAAATGGAACAAATATTTTCAAAACATGATAAACTAGAAGTACCCAGAGAGTTCAAACATCCACCAAGACCCGAGGTTATGCAAATGACAACAGTCAGCTGGCGAGCTGTGATCAATGATGGTAATGACATATTTTRGCTTTGGATTCTTGGAACTGTGCTTTACTTGTGCTGTTAGATTTAACAGCTGCTTTCGATACCATCAACCATCATAAACTTATTTCCAGATTGGAGAAGTGGGTGGGGATTTCTGGCTCAGCTCTTCAATGGTTTAGGTCCTATCTTTCTGATAGAAGTTTCATTGTGTTGATAGATGATTTCACTTCTGCTTCTGCCACCCCTCCCTGGGGGGTACACCAGGGCTCTTATCTTGGTCATCTCCTATTTTCACTTTAGCTTATGTCACTGGGTTCCATTTTCAGAAAGTATGGTGCACAATTTCATTTATATGCAGATGACTCTCAAATCTACTTCCCATTAAGACATAGTGGCTCCACTCAGACTCTCCTGGACTGTCTTGACATCAGGAGATGGATGGCTCTGAATTTCCTACATTTTAATGTAAAAAAGACTGATGATTTTTAAGTCTGTTGGTCTTAGCAGTATCCCCACCTTTGGTCTTAGCAGTATCCCCACCTTCGATTATTCCTCTTAGACCCTGTTCGAAAAACTTACTGTCACAAATTTGGGAGTAAAAATAGACCCTAGCCTGAAACTTGACTGCCAGGTCAACTCTGTGGTTAAGTCATCCTTCTTTCAGCTGAGACGTTTGTCAAAAATGAAGCCCCTCCTKTCTAGGCCACATTTAGAAACAGTGATTCACRCTTTTATTACCTCACGTCTGGATTACTGTAACTCTATTCTGATCGGAATTAGCCAGGCTTCCCTCTCATGTTTACAGCTGGTACAAAATGCTGCTGTAAGTTTTTTAACTGGGACAGGTAAACAAGAGCCTATAGCTCCAGTTTTGGCATCTCTTCATTGGCTACCTGTTCAGTTTCAAATCCATTTTAAAGTTCTTTTGTTTGTTTGTAAGTCTCTTAACGGTCTTAGCCCTTCTTATTTTCCTGAATTGTTTCACCCCTATATGCCAACACATGCTCTTAGGTCATCTGACCAGATGCTTTTAACAGTCCCATWTACCTTTTATAAATCCAGAGGAGACAAGAGCTTCTGCAGCTCTGGCTCCTAAATTATGGACTGAGCTGCCGCTGAAGGTGAGGCAGGCCCCAACACTTTCTGTTGTTAAAACTCATTTAAAAACTTGTTCTTTGGCTTTTAACCCAGAGTGAGCTAGCATCTGTGTCCTAACGTTGTACTTTTTCCTTGTATCTGTGATATTTGGAGTTCTATTTTCTTATAATYGTCTTATTGTTTTATTCTTGTGTTTTATTTCATATTTTTGTGCAGCACTTTGGTCAGCTGCTATGTTGTTTTTTAAGTGCTTTAGAAATAAAGTGGTATGGTATGGTATAAACAAAAAAAACAATAGGGTAATGGAATGGTAGATTTAAAACCCATATTCAGCTACAATTTAATTAACTCTTATCAGGGAGGCACTGTTAYCTGGATAGGTTTTCTTTTGTTTTTCAACAATAAGCCAAAATGAACTAGGGGTARCAAGGCTATTTTTAAAATTGAAGGAGATGAAAGGACAGACAAGTGCATGAAAATTCAAGGGGTAGAAWTAAAAAGTAGRCTGAAAAATAATTACTCCAGTAAAGTATAGATAACCAAAATTTCTACCCAAATAGTATGTTTAATCCAACATCCGGGTGTTTGCACAGACCATATCAGTTTATCACATTACTGAGTCACAGTGCCAGCTTGCCTCTTCACTTGCCGACAGTTTCGGTTGTGTTACTTTGATTTAAGACAAAGGGTGAGTTGACTACTCTTAGTCCATTAGGAAACTACAGAGGCATCCAGAAAACTTTCATATCCCAGCTTCAGACATCTTGTGAAAAAGCTTTTAGAGATGTTTGAGCAAAACATGGTCATGCTTTTTTAATCCCACCTCCTGTCTGACTTTTTAAAACATTTTTAGTAGACTTACCTAAAGATCTATTTGCTTCAGCATATAATAGTAGTAGAATAGTAGTTTTGATAATTTATTATAAAGTCATCTTTTTTGTTGTTTCTTTCACATTCCTTTGAAAGTAAAGACTTGAAAATAACAGAACTTAAAAACTCTGTTGCTCTTTAGACTTAAGATTCTTGTTAATATTAAATGAAAAAAGCCTGCAGAGCTGAGGTGTCTTTCTTCACAGCTGACTTACTGTATGCTCTCTGTCTGGTCTCTGTGTCACCAGCTTGTGATCTTTGGCCTGGAATAYATTAAGGTTTTAAAACGCCATATTTCTTCATTTATTTTCTGATGATTTTGAATAAATGGCCCTATAAAAATAAATAAAATAAATTGTTTACCTGCCCGGTCGGGCAGGCATTGGGACACACCCACCTGCCCGACAATGGGTTTTACCTGCCCCGGGCAGTCGGGCAATAGGATTTGTCGAACCTTGCTTTCACCGGCTATATGCATGTAAGGATACTCCCTCTGTAATACTGTATACCAGGCATCACCAAATGGCGGACCTAGGTCCGAATCCGGACCGAGTGTTGGTTCTGTCCGGACCTGTGCCCTATCTGATAAATTCACAAAATTATATAATATTCATGGAGCATTTTTTCCAAGCAAAAGTCAAGCAGAGTCGCAGTTAGTAGGTTTAGAGGTTACGTCTACTACAGTTATTATGGTAACAGTGTTGAGCCAATCAAATCGTTTGTTTACCCTGCGCAACCAATGCAGAGAGCTAACCAGAGAAGAGAAGAGGTGACAGCATGGCTTGCTCCAAGATAAGAAAAGTTGATGCAGAAAACTGCTGTTTTAAAGAAAAATGGACAGAGAAATTTACGTTCATTCTTCCAGCAGACAGTTAAAACCTGTTTGTCTCATATGCTCCGAAACGTCGCATTAATTAAAAGTGCCAATGTGAAGCGCCACTGTGAAACGAAGCACGGCTCTTTTGAGCAAAGTTATCTGCTGAAGTCCGAGCAACTTGCACTTCAACTGAAAGCCTCCATCTCTCTAGGTTTGACTAGGCTTCGATATAAAACAAAAAAAGGTTATTAGGCTCTGTTTGCACTTCTAAAATGTACTTTGTTCTGAGGTTTCTGTTTTCTGAAATAAAGGTTTTAAAATTATTTGCCTGGGACTACTTTTAAATAYGGCAAAATAAAAAGTTGTCTACTTTGAAGTGCCGTTTGTTAGTAGTGAAAATATGAACATATCAGATCAAGACCATAAAAGACAAAAGTCGGACTTTTGTTCGGACCTTTTACTTGTGGAAAGTTTATCAACTGGACCTCTGAGTTTTACCTGAATACCCCTGCTGTATACCATGGTATTTTCTAATGGTTATACTGAAATATGAAAATGATCAATACTGCATGACCCTAATATACACTAATATACACTAAATGAAAAGAAGTACATAAAGTGCCAAATTCAGTGTACATGGCATTGTGTGGGAGTGTGAATGAATGTCTTAGTTGCCAGATGGACACTTCAAGCATGTGTTAACAAATGTAGATTTTCTTTTTCCTACACTTCTGGCCTTTTCCTTGCTCATTCCCTCCAGGAAAACCCCAGCATTCTTGATGCACCCACAGTATTAGTCATGGAACAGTTTCAGAGCACAATTGTGGGCTTTGTTAGTGTTTGTCTGTTTGAACGAAGAACCTCCTTCCTTTTATTCTTTGTTCATTCACTTTAGATTACACGGGGGGGCTTACTGACTGGACACTTCACCCAGGGTTCAGGTAGATGTCTGATGAATGTTGACGTGTCTTATGTAAGAATGCATAAGGTTGAAGGTATTTAGCTGCAAATGCTTCAAATATAAAGAACACATATCTGACACATTTGTATTAATTAGTGTGTGTGTGTGTGTGTGTGTGTGTGTGTGTGTGTGTGTGTGTGTGTGTGTGTGTGTGTGTGTGTGTGTGTGTG
>NW_013952823.1:286122-296329 GCF_001266775.1 Austrofundulus limnaeus
GTGTGTGTGTGTGTGTGTGTGTGTGTGTGTGTGTGTGTGTGTGTGTGTGTCAAAAATGGTCTTGTATTATAAATAGCAGGAGATTTCATAGATTTGAAAACAAACAAAACAGGTTTCAAGCTGTGAGACAACTACAATAGAATTTTTTGTACATGTACGCGGTTTTCGCACATTTACCGGAAGTAAGGGGGATCATTCCTTTATGAGTCAAGTGTTTACATTCCTCCCAACGATAGCAATGAGAAAAGTCACTTTTGTAATGTGTATAATTTTTCAAGACAACGTGACCGAGTACCTTGCTCCTTTTATCAAATTCCTCTAGGAAAGTTCAACAAAGCTGCTACAAGAAGAAARCTGTGGCTCAATGCACTTTGTCGTCACAACTTCACTCCAAAGAAAAATAATAAAGTGTGTAATCGGCTTTTTGTTTCTGACATGGACATTAATGATCCGAASTCTGTGGGTTACGTTCCTATGCTACATCTTGGATATGTAAAACAGATAAAAGAAAGAACACYGTCMGCAGCAAAAGAGCATGCTACTGGACAGATGTGAAGAAATACCATGTGAGTTAAATGTAATCAAACACATATTTGTGTGTGTGTTTGTGAACTTAACCATCCATGAATGTGTGTCTCTAAACATATGAGGTGAAATAACCACGTCTTCTGGTTCAAGTGGAACTGCTGCTGCTCAGTGAAGAGAGAACTCTGAAACAGGCTGGTTGAACAGCAAGAATCTTTATTTTGCAGTCCAGGAGATTACAGCCAAAAACCAAAGCCAAATGATTCACCAAGTAAGAAAGATGGAGAACGAAGGTGAATGGTAGGGGCGTACAGGCCTCTTTATAGTGTAGTCCAACAGATGCACCATAAATTTTGTCACGGTGTACCTTAAACATTCCTCTTCCTAATATGGTAATATGTGCCGAGCTCTGAAGCTGGAAACTAAGAGAGGCATAACACATCTGTGCATTCCTGAGAAGAGCCCCCCCACTCTTGGACACTACACATACATGATAATGCGATAGCTAAACAGTAAACTCAGTAGTTCTCGCCAAATTCAACGGCCTTGTTTTGGCGATCRTCTTTGACACGGTGCCCCCCCTTGGTAGTCACTTCACAATGACATSCTCTCRGATCTGCGGCACACTTTTCAGGRATTTTGTCCATTGTTTGTCCACAATTTTCCAAAACCCCACATCGGCATTACAAGTCGCCATGATCAACGTGCTCACATTCCCCCTCACTTCCGATTTTTGCAGGAATGTGACATTTCGCCATCCARTCAAAACGTACGTTTCATRTRTGCTTTGGAATGTGCAAAAGGACTATTGTAAACCCATCTTCTAATAACCCTGGCTAAATTTTGATTCAAGCAGCACAGTTTTAAAGGGCCAATATTGTGTGTTTCTAAGGCATCTAGTTCAATTCTATACCATAACGACGTGACCTTCAGTTGTTATGAAAAAGCTGTTTATWTGTTTAAATCAACATTAAATTTGACTTTGCATCATAGCCATAAATGCCTTGAAATTGTCCTCTGTCTCTTTAAAACCTCCTACCACTTCTGTCACTTCCAATACAACTGAACTTTATCGTCGAAATCGGAAATTATGTTTTCTGAAGAAGCAAGTAGATCAAATCAAACCGGCAACCCTCCTGTTACAGGATGACTTCCCTGTTCCCTCTGCCACAGCCACATTTACAATGTGTTGTGTTTGCTCTGAGTTACTATCACACCAAAACTGAACCCAGTATATCTAAAAATCAGTGAAATATGGCCAGTTTTACATTATAGCTATGGCATCCATCTTGTTTTTTTGAYTTGGCTTCAGTTTGTGATGAGGATTGTTTTCAGCTAAAAACACACAAAAYTGAAGTCCAATATGTAGTAAAATGCAATTTAAATTAGCTGGCCATTTTGAATTTTAATTTAGTATTCAGAATTTGCTTGTTTTCGRCTACTAATATCCCAGTTTCCAGCTTTTTAAATATTAAATCTGGCTGAAATATAGCCTTATCTAAAATTAACATTAGTGGTTAGCTTACGTTTGTGAGTAGCATTGATTGTGTTGGAATAGCTCTCAGCTGGCACTCTACCAAATTTTAGCTTTGTATATCTTAAAACTGCTGAGCAATGCAATAAACTACATGCATGATGTGATCAGAAGGGTGAAGGAGCACRAACTCTTCAGGATCCACTTGTCACTAACTGGTTACATTAACCAGCTTTTTGTTGTGTCCTGGTCAGCTACCAGAACGGGCTCCTTGACTGTTTGAATGACAGTTTTATATAACATCTTGCACTATATTTCTTTTAGTTGAATTTTATATGCTTTGGTTGAGATTTTACATTGATGTTAAATCTTTTAAGTTTTTTTTTATTAAATAATTGACTCTAGAGTGCATATTTTGTGTTCATGAAAAAACTATTAAAAAATGTTACAATATTAAAGAACTGTTCTTGTTAATTTGATGAAAACATTTCAAATTTCCAGTGCACTCACATCAGAAAAACTTTTAGATTTGTTGTTAGAATAATCCATTAATCGTAAAAATAATTGTTAGATTAATCGATTAGAAAACAATCGTTTGGTACAGCACTAGATACAAGGCAGGATGGATCCATGCTTTCATGTTGTTGAYGCCAAATTCTGACCCTACCATCAGAATGTCGCAGCAGAAATCGAGACTCATCAGACCAGGCAACGTTTTTCCAATCTTCTCTTGTCCAATTTTGATGAGCTTGTGCAAATTGTAGCCTCAGTTTCCTGTTCTTAGCTGACAGGAGTGGCACCCGGTGTGGTCTTCTGCTGCTGAAGCCCATCTGCCTCAAGGTTCGACATGTTGTGCGTTCAGAGATGCTCTTCTGCAGACCTTGGTTGTAACAAGTGGTTATTTTAGTTACTGCTGCTGTTCTATCAGCTCAAACCAGTCTGCCCATTCTCCTCTGACCTCTGGCATCAACAAGGCATTTCCGCCCACAGGACTGCYGCTCACTGGATGTTTTCTCTTTTTCGGACCATTCTCTGTAAACCCTAGAGATGGTTGTGGGTGAAAATCCCAGTAGATCAGCAGTTTCTGAAATACTCAGACCAGCCCTTCTGGCACCAACAACCATGCCACGTTCAAAGKCACTYAAACCACCGTTCTTCCCCATRCTGATGCTCGGTTTGAACTGCAGGAGATCGTCGTGGCCATGTCTACATGCCTGCATTGAGTTGCTGCCATGTGATTGGCTGATTCAACATTTGTGTTAATGAGCATTTGGTGCGTGTGTGTGGGGGGGGACTGACTTTATCTTGTGAGACAGATAACTTTAACACTGTCCTCTGGGTGTTTCAACTCCAAGAGCAATAGTCATATTTACTTTCTGAGCTTGAAGCCAGTTGCAAAGTGTGTAAGCAATTTTAAAAATAATTTTCAAATCTCCCTTACATGAGGTCAAACTGAAATTCCCCACTGAGTCTAGCTCAACATGGTAGTTTTAGGTCTACTCAAAATATGGACTCTCCCTTTAACTTTTGTCTAGTGTCTTTGTCCTGATTCAGTGTTTTCAGATGAATCTCATCCCAAGGGAGTGGGAAGCAGGAGATGATCACACCAATGGTTGTCTGGTCGGCACAACAGACAAGAATTTGGTTAGTCAGCAGTTTCCTTTTGAAAATGGCCCGGGAGTGTTGTTGTATCGGTGTTCACTCAGGGGAAAAGGGATTTGGAGGGATAGGTTTAGTTATTTATTATCGGGGGCCTTTTAAATGGGAAAACTTCCATGACAGAGTTGGGTGGAAATAGGAACTGGCAGACCATGCCAACTGGAAATGTTATGGGTGGCATTGTGCCAGAGACATATCTAAACYTCTGGCCAGGCTGCACGTGGAGAGTCTGGGTGCTGAGATGGTGAGAGCAGAGATAAACTCATAATGTGCTTTAGTCRGGCATATCAGCAAACTTTATGAACGAAACAAAAAATCCTTCTTGCTCAGTGTTTATATGATTATTATGAAGTTTGTCCAGCACTAAAGTGAAATATGACGTGAAAGAAATCAGCAGATGATATCTTAGAGTTGCAATTAGATCCATATCTATTAAACTGAGACAACATTTTATTTATTTTAGTTCTGAATGTTACCATAATGAATTTTGAACAAAACCTTTCAAATGCAATTGAAGATTTTCAATTTTAATTCAGTGGCTTGAGCAAAAAGATTGTATAAAGATGTGAGAAACTAGAGCATTTTTAAAAGACAAACCCTTTAATAAAGGGGATAAAAATAATTGGAGAAATGAAATAATTATAAAAATGTTCATTTCTCCTCCTTGTTTGAAAATCCTTTGTTGTCACTGACTGTCTGGAGTCTGACCTCATGGACCTGTTCTCCTCTTTAATGCTCTGCCAGCTCTTTACTGCTGTGGTTTCAGTTGCTGTTAGTTTGTTTCTGTCTGAAGTTTAGTCTTTAATAAGTGAAATGCTGCTCAGTTGGGTTGAGATCAAGTGAMTGACTTGGCCATTTGAGAATATTCCGCTTCTTTGTTTGGATAAACTCCTGGTTGGTTTGGCTTTGTGTTTTGGGTCTCTGTCCATCTGTACTGTGAAATGCTGACCAATCGGTTAGATGGGGTTCAGGTTCAGGTTTAGGTTTATTCAAGTCCCAAATGGGCAATTAATGTTACAGCAAGTACATACATGTAAAAAAAATAAGCAAAAATGAGGAGTGCCAGCCGTGGATGCCATTGAAKGAAATTTTGTAACTGATTAATTGAATATTAGATTCAGTTTTGTATTTTATACTTTCTCATTATTGCAGCCATAAGGCCATAACAGAATAAGAGTTGGTGTGTGTTTTATTATGTGTTCTTTCTTTACAAAATGAGTGACGCTCTGACGTCTGACGTAAAAGATAACACCTCCAGAGGTGTAACCAGGAAGAGATGTATATTATGAGTTCAATTCATTATTATAGTAGAAGAAGTTGAGTGTTGCAGAGTCTGCTCAGAGTTTTGTTTTGGTTTAGCTCAAGGTCTTACACTGAGGCCTGCTGAGTGCTGTGAACCTGATTGGGAATAAAGTTTTGACAAGAAATCCAGTGCATTCCTTTTTATTCAGACATACAATTTTGAACAACGCATATTTTTCTACATCATCATTATCAACTGACAGTTGATGATGACCGTCAGTAACATAAATGGAATAAAAAAAGGAGTAAAAAAGAGTAAAAATCAACAACAACAATCAGATGTGAGTCCCCCTACCTTGTCCTGCATTGAAAAGARAAATTGCTCAAAGGACAATGGAGYGCTTGTACCGTTACTTTTCATACAGAGACGTTTGAGCCGGAGGCCTGAAGKCAGAAACTGGAACTCAACATGTAAAGGCTGAGAGCTGTCAGCAACAATGCTGCTAGTTTTCCTGATGATCTAYTGAACAGTTCTGTAAGCAAGCATTGTTCTACTCTAAGGTCTTATTACTTGTGKACGACTCTGTTGAGTGCGTTTTTTGACCTGATGTTAAGATTTCCAAACCAGCAGAGGAGAGAAAACCTCAGCACAGACTAAACATGATTTATTAAACAAAATCATCATTGACTTATCAACCTGAAACGTTGTAAGTTTCCTTAGGCCCTGTTTACATGAGGCCGGTCTCTGGAAATGCTAATATTTACTGGGGTGAAAACACAAAACAATCACCTGTTTACATGGAACCACTGCAGTAATGTAGCAGTCTCACTCAGACACTGATCATGCAGCGGCTGCATGATCACAGTTAGTCTGAACCTGGTGAATAAACTAACCTTCCTTAGAACCTAGGATGCTCTTTGTGTTTTGCTTTTACAAGCTACAAAGAGTGAGTAACAGAAAAACACTCTGCTGTCTGTAATTTATTGTAACTGTTGCTCGTTTCAGGGCTATGGAGTGTGACCAGATTTCCTAAAAGTACGACTAAAGTATTGGATCCCGGAGAGGGAGGCAGGTCTTGTTTGAAAGCTCTGGTTCTGCCCTACAAGATGAAAGTTGAATGAAGTCCCTGCGACGTTCCCCCGCGGAGCAATAAGCAAAAAACCTCCAAAATATGCACCGTCTGACCTCCCGCCGGGGTGGTTTTAGCCCCCCTCCCGAGCTAGGAGCGTCGGATCCCGGCATGGCTGTTCGGGTTTTAAAGCCCTGGCTCTCCCATACAAGGAGAAAGTTGATTGGAGTCCCTGCGACATTGCCCGGCGGAGATGTATTCGAAAAAAACTTCCAAAATTACGCACCATTGGACCTCCACTGGGGGTGTTTTTAGCCCCCCTCCCCGGGCTAGGAGCATCGGATCCCTGRGTGGCYYRTCKGGTTTTAAAGCTCTGGTTCTGCCCTACAAGCTGATACTTGAATGGAGTCTCTGTGACGATCCCCCACGGAGCTATAAGCAAATTACGCACGACTTAGTGCATTTTACGCGCATTTTCGGGAGGAAATTTCGATCTTTGTTTGTTTTTCCCGCGGGCTCTGATCATCGGATCCAGGAACGTGAGATGACTTTGGAAAGCTGCGGTCCTCCTCTACAAACTGGAGGTGGTTGCAAGTTCCTGGGACGTTCCCCCACGGAGCTATTAACCAACGACTGGCCGAAAAAGGAGCTTTGGCGGGCGAAATAGTGCTCAATTTACTCCGGAGCCTGTAGCGCCGGCTCTGAGCGTCGGATCCGGGCGGCACATGGCTCGCCTTAAAGCTCTGGATCTCTGCTACAACCTGGAATGGTTGCAAGTTCCTGGGACGTTCCCACTTAGAGATATAAACGATCAAGTCGTTGGATGAGCGCCGGTGGGTGAAACGGCTGATTTCCAGCATGGGGCTACTTGTGCTGATGCAGGGGAATAAAAGGAAGAGATCCAGTGAGGTGGAACCGCGGTYATRCGTCCATCACCCGCTCCCCCACTTGGATTTAGCCAGAAACTCCTGGCGGGCGATATTTCTGCAAAAATGCACAAAATTCAGAAACCAACCTGATGGATCTGTTCCAGGCAACAGATCTGATCAGGTGAAACCGGTCCTGGAAGCTCAGCACCGGGTTTTATAGCCGCCTGCGAGAGAGTTTTATGTTGTGTGCTTTGACTTTGAAAAAAAGGGCGGCACTCTTGTGGTAGCCATGTTGACCCTGATTGATTTTTGTTTTGTTTTTCCTCCCCTGTATGGATAGAAGAGAGGAGAGTTCTTTGAATAAATGGAGACAAGTTCCCGTGYTCCAAAGTTATTTGACTCTGTGGTTCTCGCACTGGAAAAGGTTTCCAGCCCTCATAGCTCGCACATTACAGGGAGTACTAACTGAAGGAGATAAAAAAAATTGGTATTTTTTGTTCAAGCATCACTTTCTGTTTCTCTGTCAGGAGTTAAGTAAGGATTTTATCTTCTCTTTTTTTGTAGGTAAATATATGGTTAAGTAGATAGTTTTGTTTGACAATACTTTAAATTAAATAAAACTAGCAACACATTACGTTCAGTTTTATTTACTTTAAAGAAGTGTGGAGTAGGGAGACAAAATTGTGTTTTTTTTGATACTGAGACTGGACGAGTAGCTCTCGGCAAACTGCCGACTTCAAAAGTAGCTCTTGGTTCAAAAAAGGTTGGGCACCCCTGTGAAATGGGTTCTTTTGGGTCTCAGGAGGATACGACYAGACATATTAGATATTTCAGTGAAATAATATAAGATAATAAGATTCAACTAATGCTAATGAAATTGCAGACTTTTATTTGTTATTATTTA
The DNA here is from genome assembly GCF_001266775.1 of Austrofundulus limnaeus. Classification (NCBI taxonomy): domain Eukaryota; kingdom Metazoa; phylum Chordata; class Actinopteri; order Cyprinodontiformes; family Rivulidae; genus Austrofundulus; species Austrofundulus limnaeus. The sequence goes on from NW_013952823.1 coordinate 293,866, forward strand.
AAAAAATCTGCACAACCTTTTGATAAATATCAGTAATATTTCTGTTATTAATCAATATTCTCTGTTCATCGTTCTGGTTTATCCAAGGCCAAAGATCCAGAGGACCAAACTACAGGAGTTGTCCATCTGAGGGACATGTGTCTGAAAACATTTAACTATGAAATGTTTAAGATGTTTATATAATGTTCAGCTCAAACATTTGCACTTACAATTTTTATAGAGTCACTTTAAATACTTTTCAGTAAGTTATAAGTTTTGTACAGTTCTGGTTCAAATAAAGAACTTTATGTTTACTAGATTGTTAAGTAATTATTTGCGAGTTAATGTTGCCTTAATGAACAGTGATTAAAAAGGCTGTAAAATGATTATGTTAAATGTGACATGATTGAAAATTTGGGTGCACCTAACTTTTGTGCTGGTGCACCTAAGTGCACTAGTTGCACTCGTGCACTTAGGTGCACCAGTGCAAAAAGTTAGTCTAGAGCCCTGAGTTTAGAAGAAATGTTTGCTGTGTGTCAGCCGTTTGAGCATGTGTGCTTTCACAGCTGCGGGGTGCTTCTCCCCTCTGTTGGGGGTGCTCTTGAAAATCTCCACTCAGAGCAGGATTCATAAACCTCTGGTTTCAGAGAGAACGACAGCTGGTGTCRTGTACACAACTGGCCGAACAGGAAAAAACCTGTGGTTTCACTCAAAACCAGCATCGTGTAAACAGGGCCTCAGACAAAACAGACCTGTTGGCTCTTTTTTTGCAGGTTCTCTGAATCAGAGGTAATTTTTAACTTACTATCCAAAATAGTCCTGAGATATTTGTAATTATTTACTACCTCCACTGGCCTTTCATTACTGTTGTTTGAATTGTGTTATGGGACTTCTGTCTAAAGTCAATACACATCCTTAGTTTTCTGTACATTTAATCAGAGAAAAGCATTATCACACCAGTCTATAAATTCATCAACCACAGGACCATGACATGTTCATCATCACATGACTATTACTGAATCGCCAGCAGATTTTTATATTAGTCTGTTGTCATGCTGACTGTGACAGTTGTCCGTATGGGGAGGAGAGAGGAGGCAGCCTTGTGGAGACCCAGTAGGCGATGACATCATCCATTCACCCTCACTTCTGTTCTGGATGTTAAAAATCAAGAATCCAGCTCACCACACTGAAATCTAAATGAAAGTTAAGAAGTTTTTCAATAAGAATATGGGGCTGGATTGTGTTAAAAGCTGACGAGAAGTCTACAAATAGCAGCTTAGCATGKTTTTTGTGACCTTCAAGATGTTTAAAAATGCAGTTTAGTAAAGTGGCAGTGGCATCCTCAACTCCATGACCGGCCCTATAAGCCAAACTGCAACGCAGCAGCATTTCCATGCATCCAGCGGARCATGGAGGAGTTCTTTTATTATTATTACTTTTATTAAAATGTATGAGTTATGCCTATAGCTAGCCTAAAAATGTTGTTATAACTATAGCACGTGGTTAGATRAAATTCATACACCTAATACAGAAGTCAGATCTGAGTTAGTTGACCAAATTTAAAAATCATTGAGGCATAAGAAGTGTTATAAACCACAAAAGGTTTTCATGAAAAAACAGCTTATTGAATATTTATGAAATTTTGAACAAACGTTCAGACCCTCACCCTGAGCCTAAATGTAAAAGGCAATCATCCACAAGTAAAGTGGGCGTGGCTTATACTGTCTTAACTGAAAGTTTCACAAAATCATTCATGGAGCTGAAGTAGTCAGAGATTATACAAAGTTTTTATAGCAATAATAGTTTACACTAGCTGCCGTATAACAGTAAAAATTACATTTGTCCACCTATATAGGTGACCAAGCGTAATGGGTAAAACATCTCGTTGAATGAGTTAAGAGTTATGCATCAAAATGTTTTACCCATTACGCTTGGCCTTCTATTGGTGGGTAAAACATTTTGATGCATATCTCTTAGCTCATTCAACAAGAAATTTGTTGCCTCTTAATCGTTTTTTTACTCATTTTATTAAAAATAAATTTGTTTTAAAATGTATTGTTGTTTATGCAAATTGACAAAATATGCTAAACATTTAAAAACTATCCCATCCAAAGGTTCAACTCCAATAAGCATGAAACCTCATGTAGTGCCTAGAGCAGGAGCTCTACAAACATTGTGGAGGAAAAGTTGTTTGGTTTTTCTTTAACTGAGTTATGTTTATGTATATACAAAGCTAGCTTGTTAGCATTAACAAAAATGACAGTATTTTCTATATTTTCTGCTTGGCCTTCAGAGGAGTCAGACTCTTTTTGCTCTCTCTCTCTCCCGAACCTGTTCCTCTTTTCCTGCTTTGCAGCTTTTTCAAGCCTTTCTTCTACCTATCATCCGAAAACAAAAGGGACTAGAAACCGCATAGCGGTAACATAATGACCCCCGCATGCACAAATGCACCAGAACTCAGAAGTCTTTATTCCTAATAAATGTC
>NW_013952823.1:299634-312414 GCF_001266775.1 Austrofundulus limnaeus
TGACTGGTTCAAACAGAGTCTGTTATATCCGTGCCCTTAGCACTAATGTCTTTTGTCCACTGATGAAAAACAGTAACATAGGCCCAAATTACTACCTGATCAGGTGAGGTTCTGAAGCCAGTCAGTATACTTGTCTTTATACATTACATGTGACCCATGTTCACAAAAGCCCCTTTTCCATTGGAAAATCTTACTCTAATCTGTTTGTGGATGTTTTAGTCCTGCTCRAGTGTAGGGGTCTCTTCATGGCGGTCTGTCCCTCACCCTGTGGATGGATCATCAGTGCACGGCTCGTTTGGTAGTCTGACTTTTATTAAGTGTGCGTGTAACAAAGGGCAGTCAATTTGTCCTTAACCTTTAAATATACCTGCTCAAGCTGTTTGTGCTTGTTTTATGCACATCTCCCCAGGAAGAGTTTGCGGTTCTGCCTTGGCTGGGCCCTTCCATAGGCAGGCATGTGTTGATTTCAAAATCACATGTGTAATACTTGCATGAAATCACTGCTGAGGTAGATCTGAAAGCATCCAAAAACTGATGGAGACACATATGGCAGACCTGGATCAGTGAGACTTGTTTATATTTATACCCAGGAGGAAAAGATCTAAAGAGATGCTGAGGCACTGACTCCTTATGCCTAACCAAGACATTTTCCCTAAAATTGTGTGAACCATTTGAAGTAAATACTCACATTTTAATTCCAGTAGTTTTTCCACAAGAAAAAAAAGTGTACCTGAAATAAATATCTAAATGGGTAAGCATATATTGTGTGAGAAAAATATTTTTCTGATAATATTTATTTATGGATACAGTGCTCAGTAATGTCAGTGGAAGTGTGTTTTAATACACTGTAGGGTTTTTGAGCAATAAGTAAGAAAATTACTTTTCTCAAAAACCCAGTAAAAGTGGTAAAGCTCAGAATTCCCAGCWCTTCTGCAGCATTACACACGCCAAAAATCAAACTCACAAGCAAACAGTTCTGAACTTACWTTAGTTCTTGCTTTCATCACTGGCTCTGTTATCTGTTGATTCGTGGTGTAGGCACTTAAGTACTTAGTACTTTAGCAGATTTGTGTTGTTCAGAACTTCACTGCAGCTGCTTGTTAGATTTGTGTAAATTAGKTTTTGTGTCATTGCTGTGGAGATTTGTACAAAGACGTCACATAGATAAGGCAATGCACCAAAGACAGTTGAATTATATCCATGACCGTGACCTTTTATTTGCATGCAGCCCTTTATGGAGCCCTATTACAGATAATRAATGGTAGAGGTTAACACATTGAAATGCTCCATTTCCTACCTCAGCCTTTGTTTTCTTTCAACCCTTCCAGACCCCTTGTATWGCACTGGATGCAACCTTTCACTGTAGTCTTCAACCATGGCAATCTGTTTGTTTGTCCCAGGTTACTCAGGCCTCCAAGGTGTGGGGAGAGGTCCCTCTGCCAGAAGACTTGGAATCAGAAAAAGACGTCCAGGCATCTCTGAGTTTACTGGACGATGATGAAGATTTTGTAGCTGATGGAGCTTCAGGAGGTGGGTTTTGCTTAATGATGGATAACAACAAACCACAGCAACAGCTGACATTAATTCACTAGTCATGCTTTTAATTATGCATTCATAAGAGTGTTAACCCATCCCAAAGAAGAAATTTGGAAATTATTGCTAAAAGAATCCAAATAAAACTCTTGCAGGACTTTTCCAAAAAGGAATACAGCTCCCCTGTGTACTGATAATGTTCTTAAGTGAACAAAATGTGAGATTTCCCTGGCCTTGAATTTAACTATTGACCTCATTCCTACACTTGTGTTTTGTCCTGCAAAGACGAACCCAGCGGAGAGGAAGATGGCAGCACTCCAGATCCTGACAGCACAAGTAAGAAAGCAGAAAATCTACTAAACTGAACGATTCTTTGTGAAATATTTTAACTGGTGGTAGATTTCACAACTCTCTAAACCTCCACAGTCTGTGGTTCAGATTAAAGGCCCTGTCACACTATAATGTTTTAAATAACATTTACCAACTTCTGAAAAAATTTAATGTCTAAATTTCTAACAGAAGTTAGATATTTGATCAACTTGTTAGCATTACAGTATGTCCATTCCTAAAGGAGGCCTCCGGTTGATTTGTTTAATTCCATCTTCAACGTAGATGTCTTTAAAATTTTCACAAGTTGTCTAAAAGGGTATAGTGTGACAGGTTACGTGTGTGCATGTGTGTGCGCGTGTGTGTGTACTTGTTTTTGTTACCTACTTARGTCTTTTTCTGGTATACACACTTACCATGTCAAGACCTAAGTCTAACTATAGGATTTATSAAAAAGGAAAGTCTTCAGTCTAATCTTAAAAGTAGACAGAGTGTCAGCCTCACGGACAGAAACTGGAAGTTGGTTCCACAAGAGAGGAGCTTGATAACTGAAAGCTCTGCCTCCCATTCTACTTTTAGAAACTCCAGGAACCACAAGTAAACCTGCAGTCTGAGAGYGAAGTGCTCTGTTAGGAAAGTATGGAACAATAAGATGTTTAATATATGATGGAGCTTGGTTGTTAASAGCTTTGTATGTTAGGAGTAATATCAATTTCTACGTGGCCAGGCATGAAGCCATTTCACRAAGCCATTCTGCAGTTGTAGGGCTGTCCATACTTTTCCATCTCAAAGCGATCACTCTCCTGGCTTGTAACATTCATAGTTCGATCAAAGGTGTTGATTTGTGACTTGGTACAAAATCATTAGGGTAGATGGCTAATATACAGAACCTTGCTTCTAAAGGCACCTTTATAACAGCTATATGTGAGACAAGATCAACTATGTTTTTCCAAAATATTTGAATTTTTGGGCACTCCCACATACAATGCAGCAATGTTCCAATATTAGTATTGCATTTCAGACAAATATCTGGAATGTCAGGGTTGAACTTATTAAGTTTCACTGGCGTTACATATGTTCTAAACAGCCATTTATACTGTAATAATTTTAATGCTATATTAATAGTCTGCATTTGTGCTTTTAAGCATGTTTTTTCTCACTCATCCTCAGTGATATCAACTCGGAGATCATCTCTCCATGCGTTAAGTGTTGACTGTGAGGTATCTTTAGATTTCAAACTCAGCATAGCATATAATAGTGATATTTGTCTTCGACTGTCTATATTATTTTAAAAAATGTTCTGTATCTGAGAGGGGTGGCTCCTCTAGTCTATGAATCTGTGATGTCATGAAACTTCTTACCTGCAGATACTTAAAGTAGTGTTTTYTAGGAATTGAGTATTTATGAACCTGTTGGTAAAAAGACATTAGTCTCCCATCTGTGTACAAGTCAGTTATTTTACCTAAGCCTTTATTCGCCCATTGCTTGAACCCACCATCAGCTCTACCAGGAACAAAATTATCATTTCCCCATATTGGTGAAAACTGAGAAAGTTTACATTCATTCCCTGTWTAAACTTGTACTTCATGCCAAACAGAGAGCGTATTTTTAATAAACGGATTTTTTGTCTGTTTCTTAAGTATTTTAATATGAGCAGAATAGATATATACATACTTGGAGAGATAAACCCCCCTGTTGCAATACTTTCAATAGCTGTCCATGCTGGTGGGTTAGATGAAAAATAAAACATAGCTGATCGCAGTTGCACCGCCCAATAATACCATTGTAAATTAGGTAATTGAAGCCCTCCCCTGTCATAGGGRAGATATAGTAGAGAGAGCCGCAGTCTTGGATGCCAATTATTCCATATGAAATTGGTGATCAATTTCTTTAGTCTACAGAAGAAATCTAATGAGAGCGGGAGTGGTGTAGATTGGAACGTTTCTAATTTTATATTACGCAGGTGGAAGAAGGCGGTCCTGGTAACATTCTYAACATGGGGGTTAAAAGACCTATCTTGATCAAAAATAACAACAAGTTTCTTTACATTAGAACTGGAGCCAGATTAATGCCATCCAGAGGAGGTGAAAGGCTACAAAGTTGATCCCTAAGATGTTCAGGTCCAAGAACCATAACCTCTGTCTTATCTGAGTTTAGAAGCAGAAAATTAAGAGTCATCCATGTTTTTATGTCTGTAAGACATGCTTRTAGTTTAAGTAACTGGTTGGATTCATCAGGTCTCATGGATAAATATAACTGAGTATCATCAGCATAACAATGGAAATTTATCCCATGCTGTTTAATAACTTTACCTAATGGAAGTATATATAAAGTGAAGAGGATTGGTCCAAGCACTGAACCCTGAGGAGCTCCGTGACTAAATCTGGTGTAAGAAGAAGATTCATTTTAACATTAACAAACTGAAATCTATCAGTTAAATAAGACTCAAACCATTTTAGAGCTGTTCCTGTAATCCCAATATCAAGTTCAAGTCTACGTAATAAAATATTGTGATCGATTGTATCAAATGCAGCACTGAGATCTAACAGGACAAGAATGGACACAAGTCCACAGTCTGACAGGACAAGAATGGACACAAGTCCACCGTCTGACAGGACAAGAATGGACACAAGTCCACCGTCTGACAGGACAAAAATGGACACAAGTCCACTGTCTTACAGGACAAAAATGGACACAAGTCCACTGTCTTACAGGACAAGAATGGATACAAGTCCTCTGTCTGACAGGACAAGAATGGACACAAAACTCCTGAATCAAGATCAAAATCAATCAAAATCCTTCTGTTGTAACCAGGTGTCAGTAAGACAAAATAAATCAATTTGATGATCAGTTATCAGATCATTAACTAACAGAGTTCATCTGAAGTTCAATAATCCACACCTAATAGTTTTCATTGTTTTGTTCTGGTAAAGTAACTGTTCATTTTTATAAGATTTTTGTGATTTATTTTTCTAAAGTTGTTTTTTGTTTATTTARTTTGGTCCGTGGGTGGGCTGACACAGTTTTAATGGGGGTTTGGGTGGGTAACAGAGGAGAAGCAGCAGAGTGGTGTTAAACTACAAATCTGCTTCCTGGTCTCTCTCGGGGAGAAGATATTTTAGTTGTTTGTTAAGTCTGACAGGATGGTGTCAAACCAGCTGGTGTTTGTCTGCTCAGGAGGGAAGGAAGAGAGTAACAGTCAGTTACATTTAACACAGGCTGTTAAACTTAATGACAGTTCAGATTAATATTCAGTTCACTGTATGATAATACACACAAATAACTTTTAAAAAGGAAAATCATGGCACAGAAATGTAAAGATTCCTCCTTTTTTAATGAATCAGAAAGGATTAAAACAGACTTCAGCATTATCTGCAGAACAGGGACAGGTTAACCAAAGCTAGGATAGAGTTTGACTCTAAAAGCTTTTTCAGAACAAGTTCAGGATGAACCTGTGCGGTCAGGAGGTCAAGTTAAAACAACTCATCCTTCATGCTATATTTATTTAAAAGACGCAGAAGCAGTGGCTCAGTGTGCACAATCTCACACACACACTAGATGCTGCAAGCTAAGCTATAAGACATCTATAAAAACACCAACCTCTAACAATTTTGCTCACTTTCCAAGTCTAAGACGTCGACCCTGCAGCCAATGTTTCAACCTAACTTTCCTGTATGTCCTGAAGTTGGACGTGTTAAAATTCACTATAGGAACGTCTTTTTGTCACTGAATCCCTGTATAATCCATGAGACTTGTGCTATTTGTGGGAGCGGCAGATGGTGTGTGACATCATGAGTGGAGATCATCATTATCTGAACTTTACAAAAGTGTATGTGAAACATAGATATGCATGTTTGAACATGGCCATATCCTTCATTATTCCACCAGAAGGATTGCCAGCCACACAGACATGCTGGGGGTGGGGTTAATGCAGAGTAATGGCTGAAACATACTCGCTCCGACGCCGACGGGTCGACGCGCGGTAAYGTGGTTGATYGGCAGTCGTTTTCGCACAGACCTTTCATAGTCACTGAGACACCCCGCTCTGAGCTCGGGAAAAACCCCTCCCACTGAACCATGCGTCACTGCATGGAGTTCYCCCCCGCAACAGCCRACAATCATTGCAGAAAAGAAAAGACTCGTCACTCACCCGACGTATTTGTCCACATCTGTTCTGGTTTAGCTCCACAGTTTTTATCAGTCAGAATCTTCCGTGCACAACGTCTGTTTTATCTCCATTCATGAGTTTTTCTCAAGGTCTGAATATCTTTATAAAACTCTGCTTCCTGGTGTCGGCTCTGGGAGCGAGTCTAGTTTTTTTTCTTCCATTTTTTACCGAGTACAGCAGTGCTTTCAGCACAAACAAACAAGCCATAAGTTTTTTTTTCACGGTTTGACTATCTTATAAAACTCCGCTTTCTAGTCTGGGAGCGAGTCGTTCTTTTTTCTTTTTTTCCCCCCGAGCGCAGCACAAACAAACACGCCCACAAACTTCAGACCAATCACACATTACCGTCGACACGGGAGGTGGGTCAAAAGTTCTGCCGGCGGGTTCAGCCAAAAGAGGCTGTCGACACGACGCTGAGAAGCCCGGTGATGTAATTTTCATCATTAAACTGCGACAACCCGTGCCGACGTCGGCAGTTCGCAGGGAGTATGTTTTCAGCTTAATGTAAATGAAAAGCCTTTAACACTCCCACTAGTACGTCAGGTAATCATCTGAAACTTTGAAGCCTGTTTTCTCCTTAATCTTGTTTGCAGAATGCCAACATTCAAATGACCATATCTTCWTCATTTTACTTTTGATTGCCATGTGTTTGACCTCATTGGATAACTTAGAGTTATCACTTTCAGATTCTGTAAATTACTCAAAATGGCCCTCGGGAGACTTGTTCCTAAGTTTGTCGTGGTCAGTCACATTATAGAGCCAAGCAGCACAGCCCTAGGAAGGAAATGCAGCTTCCTGTGCTGAATGCAGAATACTTTGCTGAGTGTTTTGGTTCTGTTGGCTGTCCACACTGCCCACCCAAGACTCAGCCTTCCTTCCCTTTCCACAACTTAAAAAAGTGGTAGACAAMGTTTCCCCAATTCTGCTTTGTTTCCTGTTGCGTGACGGTTTGATGAAAGTTAGGAAGTTCCTCTTTCCTCTGTCTCAAACGTGGAGGCTGAATCTGCACTAAACATCTATTTTTAACCTTTTGTCTGTTGTTGCTTTTTGTCATCCTTTGTCTGAGAACTATTTCAGAKATAGAAACGTTGAATCCTGTCTTAATATCAGACTTAATATGGTGAACCCTCCGCAGGCACATGCAAACAGAGTGAGGAGTGGGTAGGGGAAGGGAGTAGCCACTGATTGGGAAAGACCCCTWGTGTCAGAAGCAGAACCAGGAGCCAGTAGTGATGAGGGGAACAGGTGAGCTGTTCTAAMAAAGTGTGAACAAACAAGCATTAGTTTCAATAAAAACAGACCCAAACAATAGAAACCTGTTGTATTTTTTATAATTAAAAGTAAGATAATATACACAATCCCATAATTAAAAGGGGTTAAGACGAAAGTAATATGAAAGAAACCTGCAGATTTTGACATTAATTATGTATTAAATGGTTAAATCAAAAATGTGTTTTCCATATCAAATGCAGGCGAGTCTGGGGAATATTATTTCTAATCATCTGGCAGCATGATGGATCAGTGGTTAGCACTGATGTCTCACAGTCAGAAGGTCCTGGGTTCAATCCCCAGTTTGGGCCCTGGGGTTTTCCTCTCTTTTTTGCAGAGTTTGCATGTTCTCATGTGGGTTTCCTCCACGTACTTCAGTTTTCCCCACAGACCAAAAACATGGACAACAGGTCACTTTCAGGTCTGAGCTTCCTTGCAAAAAAAGATCTGTGAYCTCAAAGTAATAAATAAATCTCATAATCAGATATTTGTTTGAAAGCTACTCTTATACAGAGGGAACAAAGATGATGGCATCATTGGAAGATTATGTTCTACTGTGAAWAACAAACTTTGAGCACATGGGAATATGTTTTTATTCTTTACTCGTAAGGATTAGATATCTGCAAACACTAACTTCCTGATATTTGATATTACAGAAAATGAAATTCTGATATAAAGAATAGTTTAGAGATTTAATTTGTTCTCATATTTGTAAAATCTAAGTTACGATGGAACTGTTTCCTTGTACAGGATAAAGGGATGATAGTGTAATTACAAAGTCCAACATTTTTTTAATTTAATATTTTAATTTATTTTTTCATTTCACTTTTAATGTTTGAATATATGTCAACATTTATTTGAACAGAATGTAGAATATATTTTAAATATTTCTGGAGATGTGCACTTATGTTGAAATAAATCTACATTTTGAAGCAACACCTCCACGAGCACTGAATTGGAAATATTTTAGGAAAATAAGATTTTACAGAAGTGTGCACCGTTGTCGACTTTTAGGTTATAATTACATGACTTTAATAGTGATATGTCTTGATGTATAGTGGGCCAGTCCCACTCTGGCCCTGCTGGCAGCTGTGGTTCTGTGGTTACAGTAATACAGCAGGAATGAAATGAACATCATAATAATTGAGTAGATAAAACTGCTGAAGGACACATTTGGTTTTTGTCTTGGCAGTTTGTGTCATGTCCTCCATTGCACTGAACATTGCTCTATGATTCTCTTGTCTGCTGCACCAACAACAAACAAGTTGCCTTGGAGTTTGCTATGTGCCCCTCCTCACTAGGAAAATGATGTTTAGGGTATCATTCAGTGAGCATGTGTTCGGCTCTGAAGATAATCTCTTCTTCCTCTCTGTAATTTCAAGGCTTGTAGTTTACATGTTTTGTGAATGCTGATGTCTTGTGTAAGGAACTATACTGCTACAAATCGAATAAAGCACATAATATAGTTTGTTGTGATGCAAAACAAACACTGAGTTTTAAATGATGGTTATTAACTTGGCAATCAGTAGCTCTGTGGTTTTCCCAGACGTTGTGAGTTTATTTGCACACAGCCCTGTAGTTAATCAGGGACTTCCTGGTTGAACACGAGGGAGTATCCATWTAAAAATAATGGCTCTCCAGGGGGTTGTTAAATACTTAGATACTAAAGCTTCAATACTGACCTTATTACTAAAATAGTAAAGGGGTTATTTTACTTTTCATACAACAGTCAGTCCTATTCAGCCAGTTTCAGGAGCTGCTTGAGCAATACTTTTATCACATTTCAGTGTTTTTAGATGAGGAGCTCTGAGATATTAATTTTGAAAATTATGGCATGGAGATTTTTGCACAGATTTTTGTTTTTTACAATATCGTTGCACCTTTTTTTTGTAAGGCTTATGTAGTCTGTGAATGACCTGTTGTGTTTACAAAACTCTTAATAGTGGTAAACAGCAAATGCMACAAAAATCATGTTTAAGAAACAATAAAAACGTGCATACATTTTAAATTTAATTTGAAAATGGAAAAATTAAATAACAAAACCTAAACAATCCCTCTAATTTATGCATTTCTGTCAAAATTTTATAAGTCCTGACTTTATCATTCCTATCWGGGACATTTTCATTTAATGACTTTGTGTCTCACAAACAGGTTGTGTGGTTATTTTGTTCAAGAGCTGTCTTTTCTGAACATGAAACCTTATTTTCTTAGTGCAAATTTGCTCTAAAATATACTATTTCTGTTAAAGAAAAGCCTCATTTATAACAAAGTAAACTGAGTATTGCATATGAAAACAGACTTAGGAGAACATGTATCAACAGAGAAGAAGGCTTTTGRCCAGCTGTTAATGATGGCTGAGTGCTCACTCTGCAGGCAGCTACTGTAAGATTTAGAGAAACAAATGAATGGCCTAAATAGAGTTCTAAACAAAAGGAAACATCAAAGTTACTGATCAAAGGACTTTATTTGACCTGCTTATAATCAAATCACTTGCGTGAGTACTCACCATCTAGTCAATAGCGGCTCGTAGCTCAAGCTCCCTCTGAACTTGCCGCTATAGACTGGGGCAGTGGGTCTGAAATCCTTTGATTACAGCGCCAGGATGTGCCCAGCTGCTAATGACTGGTGCTTTTACCCCCAAACTTATCTTCTATGCAATGCTAAATTTCAATCAGAGGTAAATCCCCTTGCTGGGCCCAAYCACTATCAAAGCTGATGAAACTGTGGGTGTCCAGACATGACAAGTGGGGAAAAGGTGGTGAAAAACTCTACAAAAGACAGCATTCCATACTTTTAATTTACAAACTGTTAAAGCTTTCAAAGTTTTTCAGCAAAACTGTGGCAGCATTGTGCAATGGGCCCCATTTGAACACACAAAGGCCTATGCAGAAGACAAAGACTTGATTGAGTAGTTGGCTGAGAGTTAAAATCCAAACCACATTGGGTTTGACCTTTAAACCCAAGGCAGCACCCATAGCACCAGTTGAGTCATTTATAAAGAGAAATAAGAATTTATAAAAACAAGACCCAAAGCAGACAGTTTTCATTCATTTTTCTTCGTCTTATCATTTTTTCACTAAAAGACCAGAAAATTATAAGTTTTTGAAGAAAAGTTATCAACAATTAGTATCTTATTGTAGATATCTGTTTGAATGGCCTCCATTAGAGTAAAACAGATATTACATTCCTCAGGATTAAGATGGCTGTTGGACAAGTCATCAGCCATCTTAAATGAACTCCAGTCTTCAAAATAACATAAGTTCTTGTAAAATATATTTGAGAAACTTTTGACTTTTAGAGGACAAGCATAATTCGCTTTGGTACTTCATTCTCCGTTCTCAGTTTTCTTCCWCTTATCTGGGATYGGGTCTCGGGGGCAGCAGCCTAAGCAGAGAGACCCAGACTTCCCTCTCCCCAGCCACTTCTTCCAGCTCATCCGGGGGGATCTCAAGGTGTTCCCAGGCCAGCTGAGAAACATAGTCCCTCCAGCGTGTCCTGGGTCTTTGTCTGGGCCTCCTCCCAGTGGGACGTGCCCAGAACACCTCACCAGGGAGGAGTCCAGGAGGCATCCTAACCAGATGAACCACCTCAACTGGCTCCTCTTGATGTAGAGGAGCAGCGGCTCTACTCTGAGTCCCTCCTGGATGACTGAGCTTCTCACCCTATCTCTAAGGGAGAGCCCAGACACCCTGCRRAGKAAACTCATTTCGRCYGCTTGTATCTGCGATCTCGTTCTTTCAGTCCACAATCATCTCCACTGTTTTCTGGGCATTGAGCTCCAGGTTGTTGCTGCTGCACCAGRCCACCAGYCCATCYACCTCCCTCCKGTAGGCAGAYTCATCACCATCCGAGATGAGCCCGATGAGGGTGGTGTCGTCCGCAAACTTACGTTTTACGGAGTCATGGCTGAAGGTGCAACAGTTAGTGTACAGGGAGAAGAGCAGAGGGGAGAGAACACAGCCCTGTGGAGATCCATCCGGTGTACTTATGTAATCTAMCCTTGTAATCGCATATGTAGGATACACTGACAGCATCAGATTATAATCACAAAAAGCTTTGTATCATGCAATATGTACCCATTTCGAGTATGTAAGATATAGTTACTAATAATATCKGAGAAAGTCACACAGATTCATGTCAACACAGCCTCTGTGTCGRCTCTGTAGACTTCAGCAGCTCATCAGGATCGTTACTTTCAATAAAGCTAAATACTTTGATTTAGATTTATTATTCAGTAGACCCTTGGGTGTCCTGAAAGGCACGTTTTAAATACAAAGTATTATYATCCTGGTAATGCTCGTCTGTGTTGTTCAGTGGTCTTTTTGCATTTTTTCTGCCTTGCTTTTGTGGTTCTCCTATACTGGTTTTATCGCTACAAGCTAAATGCTAGCCCACGAACGGGGTGCAGAGGGTAAAAAAGTCCAGGATGAGGACGTCAKTGAGAACCATCTATTGRCARTGTGAGATCATTAGCTAACAAACTGGATGAACTTCAAGCCCTGACAAGAACTCAGCAATAGTAYAGGGAATGCAGTATTATGTGTTTCACTGAGRCATGGCTCGGGATCATTTCCCCGACTCCAATGTCTCTCTGCCAGGCTTCCTGACCATACGGGCAGGCAGAGATTTAAAGAGCAGCAGTGCAGTGCTTGTCAACAACAGATGGTGTCATTCAACTCGATTTAATTCAATTCAAAAATACTTTATTGATCCCAGAGGGACATTAGATGTTGTTGTAACTCATTTAACTAAAGATTTATGTAGATGCTGATGGCTGTGGACAGGAAAGATCTTCTGTAGTGGTCTGTGTTACAACCAAACTGAAGAAGCCTCCGACTGAAGACACTGTTTCTCTATGACAGTCTGATGAAGAGGATGGTCGGGGTTGTCCACAATGTTCTTGATTTGATGTAAAATCCTTCTTTGCACCATCATCTCCAGAGGTTCCACAGTCGTCCCCAGAACAGAACTAGCCTTCTTTATCAGGTTGTTTAGCCTTTTTAGGTCCCTGGTTCTGATGCTCCTAATAACCCTAACCTAACTCTATGTCAGCTGAGCTCACTAAGCTTCACAGCAGGAAAAGCTGATCGGCCTAATGGAAGAAGTTAAAACATTGAAACTGATGGTGCAGGAGAAAGACAAGGGAATATCTGAACTGGAAAGGAGTGGATGATTTGGAACAACATTCAAGAAGAGAGGAGGTCATCATAACTGGACTGAAAACAAGACACAGAACACACACTYGAGTTGATTCAGGTGAAATAACAACAGAGGATGAACCCTGGGGTGAGATGCAAACACTGGAACAAGTTGTGTAATTTTTACAGAGTAAAGACATTAATGTTGAGAAAKAAACAATATCAGTCTGTCACACSCTGCCCAGCAGGGCAGAGGAACCAGCAATTATCAGATTCACCAGCAGAAAGATGAAAGGTGACCTCTTAACACAAGCAAGGAAATTAAAGGGAACAAAAGTATATATA
>NW_013952823.1:315814-317516 GCF_001266775.1 Austrofundulus limnaeus
TTGCAGTGTAGGTCAGACTCTTCTGCAGTCCTGCCAAATTTCATGTTGATTGGGTGCAGCTGTTTTTGTGGTACGGTTGACCAAAAATCTCCTTAGGGGAATGAATGAATGAATGAATGAATGAATGAATGAATGAATGAATGAATGAATGAATGAATGAATGAATAAGCAGTACGAAAACAATATGACTCCCGCTTACGCTTCGCGTGCGGGGGTCATAATAAATTGATATAGATTATAAGAAAACATAAGAAGGAATATTACAGTGATTTATTAAGCAAAGGTAATGGTGATGCAAAAGCAACATGGGGAGTAATGAATAGTGTTTTAAAAAAGCAAAAGGCATGATCAGGTATTTTACAATACTTTGTAAAAGATAATAAGGAACTTTCAATCATTATTATGTTAATGATGGTCCAAGTCTTGCTGCTCAAATACCAAAAGCTGATAATGATGTGACTGAAACAATTAGAATTTGTGCAAACAGCATCTTTCTTGGTAAAACTGATGAGGAAGAAATAATGAGTTTTGTAAAAAAAATATTTGGATATGAGATAAAAAGATTGGGTGGACATGGACATGATGTTTGTTAAGGAAATAATGAGTTATGTTATTAAGCCAATTTATCATTTTTAACAGGAACATTTCCAAACAATATGAAAATATCCAAGGTAATTCCCATTTATAAAAGTGGTGAGAAACTAGTAACTRTAGACCAATATCCTTATTACCACAGTTCTCAAAAATCTTGAAGTTATTTGTGATCAGATTAGACCAATTCATCATTAAAAATAATATCTTAAGTACCAGTCAATATGGATTTAGATCCAATAACGCTACTTCAATGTCTCTCATGGAACTGATAGAACAAATAACAAATGCTGTTGATCAAAAACAATATTGCGCCAGTATTTTTGTTGATTAGAAGAAAGCATTCGACATGACTGACCACAGCAGCCTACTTGAAAAACTAAATAAATATGGGATTAGAGGACCAGCATAACAATGGATATCTAGTAATTTGGAAAAYAGGAAACAGTTTGTACAAGTACATGATGTCAGATCTGAACTATGTGGAATCACATGTGGAGTTCCTCAGGGTTCTGTACTTGGACCAAAATTATTTATCCAATATGTGAACAACTTGGTCAGTTTGTCAGGGCTCTTTAAATGTGTTTTATTTGCTGATGATACAACTTTTTTTGTTTTTTGTAAAGACATAGAACGGATGTTAGAGAAAATGCAAGCAGAATTTGTGAAAATACAAAACTGGTTTAAACTCAACAAATTGTCATTAAACTTGTACAAAACTAATTATACAATATTTACAAAGAGACAAAGAACGTTAACATTTCATTTAAAGTTGGTGGTGTAGAGATTAGTAGTCAGTGAGGTAAAGTTTTGGGTGTTTTTATTGATGAGAAACTGACAAGGAAACCTCATATAAATTACTTAAGAATAAAACTAGCTAAATCTGTTGCATTGTTTTACAAAATAAAGGACTTGTTTAATGATAAAGCTCTGTATATGTTATATAACACATTAATTGTTCCACACTTGGTCTTTTATGTTGAGGTATGGGGTAAAGCATGTAAGACTATTTATTACACATCCTGTTTTTTTATTTTTTTTTAATTTATTTATTTTTTTTTGCAGAAGAGTTATAAGAGTTATCACTCAAACACTACCATTATCCATCTGA
>NW_013952823.1:317751-320222 GCF_001266775.1 Austrofundulus limnaeus
AGATTGTGGAATAATTCGGAAGATGATGTTAAAAGAGTGATAAAGACTAGATTGTTAAAAAATTATGAAATAGTTTAATATGGAGCCATTCAATTTGTTGTTCTAGAAAGATCCAATGTTTTGTTTTGTTAACTGAAGATTATATAGTTTGAATTTATACTTGAGAAAAAAAGGGGCAGAAATTATAAGACTTTTTTCTTCTCTCTGCCGCCTTCAGTTTAATTTTATTTGTATTTTTTTTGTTGTGCATAGAATTTTGTTTTTTTTATGGAATGAATAAAGTTTATAAATCAAAAACGTCTATTTTACTAGTTAGGTTTAGAGGTATGGTGTGAATTAAGTTCTGATGCAGGTTAGTGTTAACTATAGACCAGTAATATTTAATTTTAGGGAAAATGTCTGAGTTAGGCGTAAATACGGGTACAAACATGAATGTAAGTCAATACAATGTCCTCAGTTTGATGCAAATACAAACATGTGTGTGTGGGTTTTTCTGTGTGTGAAGGTGTGGGTGTGACTGCTGGAGTGCTTCTTAGACCCAGTCACAACTGAAATATACTGTAGAAATAGATTTCATAGTTTGGATGTGATTCAGGTTGTAGTCACGGTTCTTAGTGTTTACTGAAACATTTAACCAAAGAGAAATAAAGAGAAATAAATGCTCAACAATATCAAATCACACATATACGTAGTTGTAGATCTATTGATAAAAGTGTGGCTTATGTTATTTAAAGCTAACAACAGACGAACACCAGTGGTTTACCTGTGGTCATTGTCTTTTATTRTGTGGTTTATCTGACAGCTTCCCTCTGTGTTAATAGTTTATTACAGAGCTCTTGTCAACTTCACCGACTCTGTGGTGTACAGCCCTGAGCTGGAGGACATTTACTCTCTAGAGTTTAAGGAGATTTCCGAGGCTGTRATGGACACGGTATGTCTTTCTTCACTACTGGGTAGTAGTCTTGTTTTCTAAGATTGTTGCAACCTTTTAAGGTTCTCATATGCTATTTATGGTTTTGCTGATTTAAGGATGTCTGTGAGCTGTTCTGAAAATAGTGTCCAGACTTGTTTATCTCACTGTAACTGTGTTTTATTTCCCCTCACAGCTGGAGTCAGACTACAACAAGATTCCAGGTGTCCAAACGGTCAATGTGGTCCTCATTAAGTAAGAACATAAAGCTTGTAAATCATGCCTGCTGACACTGAAAGTAGATATTGTGCAGCTGTATGCTGTTGTCCTATTTCACCCAGGTTTTTCCTCCAAATCCCAGTAGCATTAGTCAGTAATACATCAGCATTAGTGAATCTTGTAAGAAACATCTTGAAGATCWTTCCTTGTTGCCACACAGCATGAAACCTAAACATGCCTTTTTGTTACAGAAAACTCATAAGAGAGGATGGCGTTGATGTGTTTGTGGAATTGGACGTGGGTTCAGATTACAACACCGACGAGGAACAAATCCGCAGCGTGCTTTACAACGTGGTGAACGAGGGAACTATTGCTTCCTACGTCACATCGGTCCAGGGTTTTCAGTTCAGGAAGCTTGGAAAAGGTGAAKCCCCTTTGATTTTAGTGAATTAAGTCTTATCAGAACCTTTGGAAGTTTCCTCAACAATTTCTTTGGTTTCTAGTAGAATCTCTGTCAACAGTGGAACCTAGAWTGGTGCCAGGTTTGTACTGTACCATGCCTGGTGTAAAGACTAACTGCTCTGTGCAAACTGTAGGATGACTGGAGTGATCTGATTGTGTTGATGCTTTATGAGTCCTTTTGACATGCACGTGTGGTTTGGGGAATGTTTTGCATGGGAGCACCAATGTACAGTACTGATTTTGGTCCTAAACTTAAAAAACTTTTGCATGACTCAAATTTGTTTAGGAATGCTACTGTTCACTGCATTATAAAGCAGCTTTTTGATCCTTAGCACGAAAAACAGGCTGATAAGATTAGAACTTCAAATGTTTACTCTCTTGATGACGATTCAAATCTGTTTTCTGTAGGTTTACTGGAGAATGATTTCTAGTCTTTGATTTATTTACGCATTTCAGAGTCCGTGTGTGAACTCATCTACGCAGGATTTATATTCCTTACTCATCCACAATGATAAATGTAGTTTCTGTTGATTTGAACTTTACATGTCTGGAGGAATATTGACTGGTAAAAAAGGGGTTGTCCACACACACACACACTCCTTTCTGCTTAGTAAATTCCTTCATAAGTTTGGACCAAAGGTTTCATTTTTACAAGTAGCTGCCCTGATAAATTTCTGAAAAGATTTATGGCTGATGTACTTACTGAGCATGTGTGCTGTGCCTAGTTTAGTCAAGGTTGTTTAGTGAAGTCAATGTGAGATGTCTAGTCTTGTGGATCAGGTCCAGTTTTTGTAGGTCTGTATGTACCGAATTTATTCAAGTATAATACGTAAAATTTAATCCATAAAATCATCCATAAAGTTGGGGGGTAGTATTATAC
>NW_013952823.1:321180-323256 GCF_001266775.1 Austrofundulus limnaeus
GATCATTTTACTGATGACAAAGACTACAAAGGCTGAAAAATCTTGAAGTCTGTATGAAATTGGAGGTAGTTTGAGGATTAAATTTTTTATGCTTTTTAAGCTCAAAAAGGGGGGGTCGTGTTAAACATGAGATCGTATTATACACGAATAAATASGGTAAGCATTGTTTCATATGATCTTAAAATGTGTCTTTGAACTTGAGCCCACTTTGTCTTAGTAAATACTGTAGGTGTGTGTAGTCTTCTTTGGTCTTTCTGCTTGCATTTTATTGTGTTTTATTCCATCCTTCTAGTCTATTCATTATCCTTAGATCWGTTTCTGTGCTTTATCATCGTGGCACAGATGTTGTAGTGTAAACATGCAGCAGCTTTTTCACTGGTTGGAAGTTTTAATGAACTGGGCTGAGCTTTTAGGTACACTTTTGACTATGTGCCCATTATTTTTCTGTAACTGTTACAGTTGTTTTCCACAGCTTAATGACAAGAAAACCCTTACAAAAAAATGACACTAAGATGTTAAGTTGTACAACAAGTATCCCCAAATAGGTCTGAATCCAGACTGAGTGATGGTTCTGTCAGGACCTGTGCCAAATCTGGTAAATTCAAGAAAATGTATCTATTTTCATGATGAATCACTGGTTACAGCTCTCTCTTTACTCTTCTTATACAGTTTAACCATTTTGTCATCCTAAATTATTACTATAAGAAGTCCCACTTTACCATTGGCTTTATAAAAAAGTGAAATTTGTTTCCAATCATTTTCAAGTTTTAAATCATTTAAACCTCACTGATCATCCCAGAGTACCACAGTAGTGAGTTGCTTYAATTAACATTAACATTAGTTTGTTATACGGGCAGCAGGTAGGCACTTTTGACTTGCGTGTTTTTGATCCTTGGACATACCCCTCTCCCTGCCTGCCCTCTATGTGTCTCATAGTAATCCCTTCTAGAAGGCCATGTTTTGCTGATGAGTTCCAGTGTGGAGATGAAACGTGCATCCTGAAAGAATACCTGTGTGACAACAGACCAGACTGCAGAGACATGAGTGATGAGACTAACTGTGGTGAGTGTCTTCAGTCTGTCAGGCAGCTTGGTGTCCTGCTGCTTTGTTGTGTGACAGAGTCACTCATTGAGACAACTCTGAATGTCGCTAAATTTAATTAAAGGTTTGTTTTAGATTTGCCAAGATTCACCATCCCTGTCTACACTACGCCTGCCACCACTACCACCACAGCGGCTGTGATACTGGACTCTCCGCCCCCATTTTCACCTTGTAGAGCAGATCAATCCAAATGCCAGAGCGGGGAATGTGTCAATAGAAACGTAATCTGTGATGGAGTTAAAGACTGCTCAGACGGCAGCGATGAGCTGAGATGTGGTAAGTATGTGGGTTTGACACAATGAGCTCTTTGTACASGGCAAATATTGTCAAAAACAAAAAGACGTTGTTCATTAATATGGCAGTCATAAAATCTACATCTACATGGCTGACTGAGGACATTTGTACACACACACGCACACACACACACTTGTTTTTGTATCCTTGTGGGGCCCGTCCATTGACTTCCATTCATTTTTTGGTAATTTTATATCCTAACCCTGACCACAAACCCTAAGGCTAACCTCACAGGTACGTTCCTGACCCTAAAACTAACCTAAACTCAATTCACACCTTGGTCCTAAACCCAACCCTCACACCCAAAATCAGCCACTGAAGTTGTGGGGCCCAGCACCTGGGCCCCACGAGGCTGCGTTTTCCTGAAAACTGGGCCCCACGATGTAGGAAAAACAAGGACGCACACACACACACACACAATCTGGTACAGCTATCTTTTAGGGGTGCAACGATACAGAAAATTCACGATTCAGTTCAGTTCGATAATTTAGTCTCACGGTTCGAAATTTTTTCGATACAAAAAAGAGAAATTTCCATGCCCCTTTTAACTTGTAATTTTTTAAAATTAATTATGAACATTTGTTTAACCTCAAAAGTACAATTTTTCAATTAAATGTTGCTGAAACAGCAAGTTTCTCGGTGGATCTTTGCTCAAAAATGCAGCCTAGGTGAAGTAGTCGA
>NW_013952823.1:323621-327376 GCF_001266775.1 Austrofundulus limnaeus
TATCTTGACAAAAGTACAGTTTTTTAAGACTGTTTTAAGATTACTCTTTTGTTTTGTTTTTAAAGAAAACTTATTTGAGTTCTTCTTAAAACTGTGTTCTTGTAGTTATTATTTCTGTTGTTCAACTACTACCATTTATACCTTTTCCAAATATAAGTTTGCAATTATTTACTTCATTCTTTTATCACTTTGATAAAAAGAGTAATCTGATCGAGTCTGGGAGAGAAGAGTAGTGAGGGATTGGCGGGGCTCAGATTGGCTAGGACATAATGGGGTGGGGGCACTTYGAGGAAAATGGGTTGAAGCATCAACAGAGGTCTATGACATCATTAGTTCACTGCAGATAAAGCACCTGGAGGYGTTTAAKGTGGTTGCAAGGGGACTAATCACATGAAATTGACGGACGCTCTGCCCAGTTTTTACCAGCATGCCATCTTTCCCWCACGGGGAGACAGCACTCTGGACTGTGTGTGTACCAAGGTCTTCATGTGTACCAAGATGGGGTCTACCTTGCCCCCATCTTGGCCTCTCAGACCATACACCTCCATCCT
This sequence comes from Austrofundulus limnaeus, assembly GCF_001266775.1. Taxonomy (NCBI): domain Eukaryota; kingdom Metazoa; phylum Chordata; class Actinopteri; order Cyprinodontiformes; family Rivulidae; genus Austrofundulus; species Austrofundulus limnaeus. The sequence continues at coordinate 324,173 of NW_013952823.1, forward strand.
GCTAGCACCAGCTTATCAACCGCTATGAGACACATTAGTCCAACAAGAAGACAGTCACTGTTTGCTCCAGGACTGTTTTCAGTGCACAGACTGGCAGGTCTTCAGAGAGGCAGCTACATATGAGGAAGAGGTGGACCTGGAGGAGTACACCTCTACTCCTCATGGCTTTGTCTCACAGTGTGCTGATGGTGTCACCACCACCAGGACACTAGCCTGGTAACCGAACCAGAAGCCCTGGGTGAATGCTATAGTCCCTGTCCTCAAGTGCTCCACAGTGGCAGGCCTGAAGAACTACCAACCTATAGCCTCTACAAGGGTGGTCATGAAGTGCTTCCAGAGGACAGTCATGACCCACATCAAGGTCTCCATCAACTTCACTGTGGACCCACATCAGTACACCTGCAGGAAGAAGTGCTGTACTGCTGACACCATCTCATCAGTGGTCCACACAGCTCTCACCCACCTGGAGAGCRGAAACTGGACTTCCTGACCAACAGACCTCAGGCTGTCAGGATCCACAAYACTCCATCCTCCATCACCCTCAGCACCGGCTGGCTGYAGGGCTGCGTGCTGAGCCCCCTCCKATTCACCCTGCTGTCATATAGTGAAGTTTGCAGATGACTCAGCAGCAGTGGGATGCATCACAAACAACKAAGAGTCCAGTTACAGAGAGGTGTTGGAACGTCTGGTGCATGGTGCAGACACAATAACCTCCACATCAACATGAAGAAGACATGGTAGTGATGATTTCAGGAGAGACTAGGACCCTCTTCAGCCCCTGTTCATGGGTGGAGCAGCTGTGGAGGTGGTCTCCAGCTGCAGGTACCTGGGTGTGCATATATCCAGTGACCTCACCTGGAGAGCCAACACCTCTTGTGTGGTCAGGAAGGCCCACCAACATCTCCACTCCTCAGGAAGCTGCAGAGAGCTGGACCTGGGAACTCAGTCCTGAGGAGCTTCTATCTGTGTGTGGTGGAGAGGGTTCTCAGCAGCTGCACCACCGTGTGGCCCTGCTGCTGAGAGGACGGCTCTACAGGGGGGGTAAGGCTGGACAGAGGACTGTGGGGAGCAGCCTGCCCTCCATGTTGGACCTCTACACGTCACGATGCAGGGGCATGGCGCTCCACACTTTGAAGGACTCCACCCACCCTGCCCACAGACTGTTTCAGCCCCTCCCCTCAGGCAGGCTCAGGAGCATCCAGAGCCAAACCACCAGGCTCAGAAATAGTTTGTACCCTGCAGCTGTCAGACTGCTGACCTCGAGCCGAACTTAATTCAGCCTCATCTCATCTCTTTTATTTATATATTTATTTAATATTAATCTTCTTGAACCAGCACCTCGGTCTACATTTCRTACCACAAACATGCAAATGTGAGCTGGTATGACAATAAAAATCCTGGAATTCTTGACATTTCATCAAGATCTGATCATGTTTATGGATGTACAGGCTTGAAATAACAACCGTTAGTCGTGTAATTAGATTCTTTTGCCTGCTGCTAGGTGGCAGTTGCATATAAACACATAATGATGTCATGAAATGGTTGCCCTTCATCAGAGCTAAACAACAAAAAATATTTGAAGTTCTTATTGTAGAGATCAGCGTCATTCAAACATGGAAGTCTGAATAATAGCAGGAACTCACTTGGGCTTCTTCTAAAAATCTTTATTCTCATCTGACTCCAATCAGCTCCACACAGTAGTACCCAGCACAGCAGTCAGACCTCAGTGAGGCAGGGCTATTCAACTAAACTGCTCCGGTTTATACAGACATAACACATTGATTACACACCAGCTCTCATTCTCTGTTTAAACCTTATGGCTGAAATGATCAGAAAGTATAAAATATCAAACTGGATCTAACATTCATTTGATCAGTTACAACATTTCYTTCATTATGCTGAAWAWTTTCTCAGCTATAGGCATTCTTGTGTCTCATTCCGTTATTTAAGCCACAGAAACAAGATGATGGTAAAATTAGCTGATTTTTGACTCCATATCATCTGAAGACCTTGACATGYCTTGAAACAGAAAGCAGCCCATGTTTAACCTCTGGTTCCTTTTCCAGGAACTCCCTCTCCCTGCGAGCCCAACGAGTTTAGGTGTAAAAATGGTCGCTGTGCCCTCAAGCTTTGGCGTTGTGATGGAGACAATGACTGTGAAGATAACTCTGATGAATCAGACTGTCGTAAGTCTKTGATCGATAAATGTTGTGGTAATGRGACTGTTCGGACCGTGTGCAACRTGGCATAGACATACACAAATGTTGTTTGTAAGCTTTATGTCTCCTGCTKTTCAAAGTGAGTGACCAGCTGCTGAATATCTCCTGTCTTTGGTGTTACAGCTACCAAGGGTCCTGATGACACATGTGGTCCTGAGCAGTTTGAATGCCAGACTGATCACACCTGCATCCCATCTAGTTACCAGTGTGATGAAGAAGCAGACTGTGTGGACCGCTCTGATGAGTACGGCTGCAGTAAGTCTCCTATCAGCAGCTGAGCTCTGCTGTCTACTCTGATGCTACGTTCACACCGAACACGTTTTGAGCTGCAGGAGTGTCCGGTTCACATGCAAAGTCTATGGTGGACGCGACTCTAGGGGTTGTGCGTTGCGTCACGTACGTTTTGGACGGCGCAGAAGGAAGGCAGAGCGTTTTCTGCGCATGCGGTGCTGCGGAATATCTGAACTTTTCGATGCCTGACGCGTCTCCCACTGAAAACCCAAACAGACGAACTGGAGATCTTTACCTGAAATCGACCGTGTGCAGTTGGATTTTCTGGCAGGATATATCAGCACCGATGTGGATCAGCTGCTCGGGAACAAAAAAATAAATAAACAGTCCGTCAGCTGGCAGCTCCTGGAGTGACGAAACTAACCGACCAAATTGCCTCTAAATCATCTGGTGAGTTAATTATCTGCTGTGCGCAACGTTCGCTTGTTTTTTAGTAAAGAAATCAAAGCCATTTTCTTTATTTTATCTTTATTCACCCACCGAGGACAAGCTCCTCCCACACCTCGCTGCAGCCGCTGCTGCTGCTGCTTGTTCAGGTCTGAACATAGTGTGTTCTTCTGTCTGAACATAGTGTGTTCTTCTATCTGAACATAGTGTGTTCTTCTATCTGACCATAGTGTGTTCTTCGGTCTGAACATAGTGCGTTCTTCTGTCTGACCATAGTGTGTTCTTCGGTCTGAACATAGTGCGTTCT
>NW_013952823.1:331162-332730 GCF_001266775.1 Austrofundulus limnaeus
CTCTCTCTCTCTCTCTCTCTCTCTCTCTCTCTCTCTCTCTCTCTCTCTGGACTCCCCTGCTCTGACTCCATTGTTTGCTGCCACAGACTCAGTGTGAAAGCACATTTTCCATATGAGAATAGCTTCCTTTCAACTGTCTCTTGGGAGAATATGAAGGAAGTTGTTCGCAGCACAGAGTTATTCTCCTTCGTCAGGCGTTTATGAACTTTACCAGATCCACAAATGACAGTCTCATAACAGCACTTCTGTACATTTGTTTTGTGATTAAAAGCATTTTTGTCCTCTTTACGTGACACAGCCCCTCCAACTGTAATAAGTCCCCCGGAGTCGATTCAGGCAGCGAGGGGCTCGACGGTGATGTTCACCTGTCAGGCTGTTGGAGTTCCCACACCCATGATCACCTGGAGACTCAACTGGGGACACATTCCTCCTGGTAGCAGGTGGGTTTCATGAGAATACTTGTGAGATGATTTGTTGAGACTAAAAAAACCAAGACCCTAGCATTCCTGGAAGAATTGTGGATTTCCTCCACAACCTCTGGTGCCAGAGTTTTAAACTGAGGTCAGCTTGTGATGGGAGGGCCACAGAGTTCTATTGACCCTTTGCATGTGACGTCATGCACCGCAAAAGACCGCCCACTTCGCCATGACAGACGTCAAAAACAATCTGTGTTACCGTAAACTCCTGTACAGCTAGTCAACAAAAGAGACGTTTGGTGGTCAGAAGGTCCAGTGACACCGGTGCATGGCAGCCTTACCTCTGGCAGTGTGCCCCAGGGCAGCTATGGCCACAATGTAGCTGAACACCATCAGTAGCTACGTTTACATGGACATAAGTAATCGGATTAAACGGCCGTTTGGAAAGAAAATGTGTCATGTAAACAGCCTGTTCGGATTATTCTGATCTGATTGAGCTCGATCCGAATGAATTTTTAATCCGAAAGAGTCGGGTGGGTTATGCCGATTGATAATCGGAATGACGTTCATGTAAACACTTAATCTGATCATCTTATTCTGATTGTAGAAAACTGACCCGAGTGCGCATGTCTTCTGACTTTATCCATCTGGTTCTGCTCTTCAGAGGAGGCGGGGCAGCAGCACTAGTTTCCAGCTGCGCTGCACCGCGCAGAATTTTTCCTCCACGCTCTCTCAACAGATAAAAAGGAGACAAACAGCAGACGTTGCTTCGAAAAAACAAAAAAAACACGTATTGCTTCATCTGCAGCTCAATCGAGGAGTAACGACGTCCCTACCGTTATTAAAAGCTGACACGGGTCCGTCCTGAGGCACAGAGGAGCTTTGTTTACATTTGTAACAGGAAGTAGAGCTGAACGTTTACAACACTGCGCATGTCCGGACTTTTATTCTGAATAAAACTTCGGTGCATGTAAACACTTGTCATACATTCAGATTATTTAATCTGAATACATTTCAATCCGATCAAAAAATTTGTGCATGTAAACATAGTGAGTGTGTGAATGAATTTGTGAGTGACTGTAGTGTAAAGCGCAATCCAAGTTCAGTCTGCTTACTATTTACACTTTCTGTAATAAACTGTGTTTCTGAATT
>NW_013952823.1:333242-334993 GCF_001266775.1 Austrofundulus limnaeus
ATCTTATTCTGATTGTAGAAAACTGACCCGAGTGCGCAATGTCTGCTGATTTTATCCACCTGGTTCTGCTCTTCAGAGGAGGCGGGGCAGCACCACTAGTTTCCAGCTGCGCTGCACCGCGCAGAACTTTTCCTCCACGCTCTCTCAACAGATAAAAAGGAGACAAACAGCAGACGTTGCTTCGCAAAAAACAAACAAACAAAAAAAAAAACACGTATTGCTTCATCTGCAGGCTGCAGCTCAACCGAGGAGTAACAATGTCTCTACAGTTATTAAAAGCTGACACGGGTCTGACCTGAGACACAGAGGAGCTTTGTTTATGTTTGTAACAGGAAGTAGAGCTGAACGTTTACAACGCTGTGCATGTCCGGACTTTTATTCTGAATAAAACTTCGGTGCATGTAAACACTTGTCATGATCGTATTGTGTCCATGTAAACAGTACATTCGGATTATTTAATCTGAATACATTTCAATCCGATCAAAAAGTTTGTGCATGTAAACATAATGAGTGTGTGAATGAATTTGTGAGTGACTGTTGTGTAAGGCGCTATCCAAGTTCAGTCTGCTTACTATTTACACTTYCTGTAATAAACTGTGTTTCTGAATTTCTCTTCTTTTTATTCATTAGCTGACAGCTGTTTTGTTAAATCAAACCCACCTTCATCAGTGTGTCAGTCCTGACTCCATGTTTCTGCACCTGTGATTTTAATTACAGAGATATTTGCTGTGCACTTCAACAGACAGTAGCTGCGTTTCCATTGCAAATGAGCGCAAAACTTTGTCGATATTYTGTTAACGTCGAAAACACAGTTTCATAATTGCAGTGTTTCCATTAAGTAAGAAATGCTATTAAAATCATGTGTGAATATAATAGTTCTCACAAGAAGTCATTACAAACATGGCAGCAATGGATGTAAACACATAGCATGTTGCTACTGGGACACTAGCGCTCATCATCAGCCATTAGAGGAGACGTCGGCGTCTTATCGAGGCTTTCGTGTGACAAGCCCCTTATACTTGGGAGTGGCTACATATGCAGCATTTTGGGGAAATTGTAGTCTGTGAGTTTACCACTTCTACTACATTTTGTCTTTTTTGTCATCTTTTTCGCCAGTAGAAACATCCGGTTGTTGATCACGTGACTCCTGTGATGCGAATAGGGTTGGGCAATATTGGCAAAAAAATTAGTCACGATTAATTGTGGTATTTAGCCGATAATGATTAATTTGACGATTAATCCCCTGGAGTCCCTGGACACTCTTATGTCCTGGTCACATGTCCAATTTAAGGGAAAGATTTGCTCTTCGGAAAAATCTGTTCCAAATTGTGTCAAAATTACAGACTTCAGGCTATACATCAAATTTTAAATTGTGTTGATAAATAAATTACAGCTTTTTTGAAATATTTGTCATATTTGAAGCAGAGAGGAGCACCGAGCGGACTCTGCCTGGTGGCCTTAATCATATTATTCCTCAAATGCCAAAAAGTAATCGATTAATGTCTGTCTGATGATTAATTGCACACGATACGATTATGCCCAACCCTAGATGCGAAAAAAGTGTTTCCATTGCAGTTTTGCGAAATACACAAATTTCGATCCGGCTGAAAAACTACCTCATCCTAGCGCAAAACTATTTTGTCGAAAAACAATTTTTTCTAAATTGACGTGTTTCCATTAAAGGGGCAATATTATGTGTTTCTCAGGCATACATTTAAATACTATACCATAATAAAGTATCTATGTCACCT
>NW_013952823.1:335253-336602 GCF_001266775.1 Austrofundulus limnaeus
ATGTTTTAAATGAGAATATAACATTATAACATGATATAAAACTCAAAAAAGTTGATTTGACATGATATTGCCCCTTTAAGCAAATTTATTTTCAAAATTCTAATTTGYGTATTTTCATGGTCATCGGAAAYGCAGCTAGTTAGGGTTGTAGGCTTTTCACATTGACCCTGCTGTGTAGTAGTTAAGACAAATACAGTGGGATTCTACGGATTTTTCTAAAGTACACATTGTGAAATCTGAAAGTGTCTGTTGTTTTGATTTGTGCTTTATGATAYTCAGGTTCACCCTAACCAATAAGAATGGCCGTGGCACCCTCACCATTCGTGATGTGAAAGAGTCYGACCAGGGGGCGTACACCTGCGAAGCCATCAATGCTAAAGGCCTGGTGTTTGGGATCCCTGATGGAGTTTTAACTCTAACAAATTCAAACCAGGGTACTGAAAACAACTTAGGAAATCCAAAGAAAGGAAGCAGTTGTAACAACCAACAGAGAGCAGACATGTGAGAAAAGACATGAAGTCTTTCGTCTTCTCGCTTCACTTTCAGGAAACTGCCCCAGTGGTCACTTCAGCGTGGATGGCCGCTGTGTCTCCTGCTTCTGTGCTGGAGTCTCAAAGAACTGCAGGAGCACCGGACGCTACCGCAACCAGATCAGCCTGCGCTTCACCAAAGARGAGGACTTTAAAGGCACGAAAGCTTTTTATGCACAAAGAAATCTAAACGTGTCACAGGTGTTACTTCACCTGAAGTGAAAAAAAATACCAGACCTCATTTTTAAACCTAAATTGACTGGAACTTGTTGCTTTTTCTTTTGCAGGAGTAAATGTTAGTTACCCACTCAGGCCAGGCACTCCTCCTCTCTCCTCCACTCAACTCCTTATTAACCCAGAGCTGGAGGAGTTCCAACTTGTTGACCTGTCACGCCGTTTCCTCAACCTTGAATCCTACTGGACCCTGCCTCGCCAGTTTCTGGGAAACAAAGTACGTATTAAAAAACCTACCATCCTTATTGACATGCAAGAAAATGCATTKTCTGCAAAAATRAAGTGARAAAACTGAGTGCTGAAYGCCTGTTGAAATTTATTAAAGAAACTGAACTGTGCTTTTTAAGCTGAACAGAGTAGAAATGCTAGCTAAAAGCTAAATGAGAAAACATTAACTAAAAGCTAAAAGCAAAAAGAAAAAAATTGTATAGGTCCTCTGGACGGGTTCTTCTCTAATGAAACGTTTCATCTCTTCTCCAAGAGACTTCTTCAGTGTGAGAGTTTCAGGAAAAATTCAGGCTTTTAAGCCCTGCCTCCATGTGACTGATACTCACATCACATGGCTATCGTTGACACCTAATTAAC
>NW_013952823.1:336810-339041 GCF_001266775.1 Austrofundulus limnaeus
TTAGAGAAGAACCCGTCCAGAGGACCTATACTATTTTTTTCTTTTTGATTTTTTACCTGGATTCCTGAGATGCATCAGGACGTTAAAAGCTAAAAGAGACAAAATGCTAGTTAAATGCCAAACTTTGCAACATGCTAGCTACAACTAGCAAACCATCAACTAAAAGTAGAACAACAGTAGCTAGAAGTTAATGGAAATGCCTAGCTATGAGCTAAAAGTAGCATAACTCCAGCTAAAAGTTTGTTAAAAGGTTCAAATAACGAAATGCTTACCAAAAGTACTAAAAGCTCGGCTAAAAACTTATTGTATAAAAGGGCTAGACAAAAGCTAAAAGTTGCAAAACATTAGCTAAAAGTAAAAGTTTAATGAAGCATATTTCAGAGAGACAAATGTCTTTGAAAGAATCATGTTATCAATTTATTCCTGTGGAAGAAAAACTTGTAAATAAAGTTAAATACTTTGAATAGAATAAAAATTACAAAAAACAAAAGATCTAACGTCTATCTCCTAAATGAGCTGAACGTTTGGAGGTATGGGTAAAACAGCACAAAGCATACAGAAGTAGTTTGATTGTAATAAAACATGCAGAAAAAACAAACAAGTCGTAGAATAATGAAAATCCTTATTTCTGCTTTCAGATTGACTCGTAYGGAGGATCACTGAGGTATAAGGTGCGATACACACTGGCACGGGGCCTGTCTGAGCCAGTGGTGAGGTCAAACGTGATTCTGGTGGGAAATGGGCGTAGGCTTTTGTACCACAGAGAGAGCAGCAACACCCCTCCCAATGTGCCCAGCCAGAAACACATCAGATTCACTGAAGTAAGGCTCTGGTCAATACAGMTTAAACTATGAGAAAACAATTCATTTCAAATATTTACACACACTGCATGCCATTAAATCTGATACGAAATGTTTCAGGACCACTGGCAGCATTCTAATGGTCGTCCTGTGAGCCGCGAGGAGCTAATGATGACGCTGGCCAATCTGGACAGCATCAGCATCCGCACCATCTACGACAACCACATGGTCAGTGTGGGGCTCAGTGACGTTATCATGGATACTACCACCGTGGAGTTCAGCACTCTGGGCCATGCTAAGGATGTCGAGGAATGCAGGCAAGAAAAGAGCATTTAGTGAGATAAAACTGTCAGTCAGCAGTTTGCAATCAAATATTCCCACGTTCACAGAGTTCGTGTTTACAGTGGCTTACAAATGTATTTACTAAGTAAGTAAGTAAGTAAAGTTTTATTTATAAAGCACCTTTCACACAAATACATTCACAAGGTGCTGTACATTCATTAACAGTATAATAATGGTGGAAGGATAAAAAATGAAACCGAAAACAAAAATTAAACATAAGCAATGAAAATTGAAACATCAAATCAAGATTATTTTCTAAAATTGTTACTCAAACACAAGGTCAATGCAAAGCAAAATATACAATAATACACAAAACATAATGAATGCGGGAGGGGAAAATATGGCGTAATTTCAATAATTAAAAACACAGATTGATGAGCATTTACTTTTGAGGTAGGCTGGCATTAATGATGAATGGTTAGCTAAACGCTAAAAGTGAGTTTTTAGGAGTGACTTGAAAGAGACAATGTTATCAATGGAGCGCAGATTAAAAGGGAGTTCATTCCAGAGCCTGGGGGCCACAGAGGAGAAGGCGCAGTCACCACAGGTCTTGCATTTACTGTTTTTGTTGCCTTACAACCTAGAAWTTTTATATAATTAGAAGTAATGACCTTTACACAAAATACTTTGAGGTAAATGAGAAGAAATTAGTTTGAAATTATAGAGAAAACTTTAACTGAAAGTGGCGACAATAAGAACCCACACTCCCACTAGTTCAAGGAAAGATGGTAGTAATTATTAATGCCCATTTTTTGTCCTATTTCTTGTTTTACAATAAAAATATTGTGCATTACAGTGGTGGGCACTAGTCCCCTAATGCCCAAAAGCGCTTATTGTGGACCTAAGTTTCTTGTTTGTGCTTTAATAGTTTCACTAATTATTTCAAACGATGTGTGAATTTRCACTTTCTAATTTTAAAATTGAGTAGCACCAGTGGTGGGCACAGTTCCCCTAAAGCACTAAAGCACTAATAGGGGAACTAATTTCCTTATTTGTGCTTTAGGGCAGGGGTTCTCAAACCTTTTGAGTCTGGGGACCCCTTACAACACTGAAAAAAATTGCAGGGACCCCCTCATAAACCCCATGCTG
>NW_013952823.1:339226-351314 GCF_001266775.1 Austrofundulus limnaeus
TTTTTGAGGACCCCCAAGATACCTGTCACAGACCCCTGGGGGTCCTGGGACCCCAGTTTGAGAACCTCTGCTTTAGGGCTTTTGCTAATTTTAAAATTTATTAGTGGATTAGCACTTGCTAGATTTATAGGCTAAATTTAGAAGCACTAACTGAGGTCCATAAATGTTATTGATCAACATGAATGTTAACAGCTGAGGGTGAAAACTGTCACATTTTGTTCATGTGTGTGTCACTGATCCACCACGTGACAATATATTGACAATATATGAACCCAAATACAGCTGAGGAATGTCAATGAAAAGTCTGTCAGTCTATACACTGTACATTACATGTACATGTACTTCAGTGGGTATTACATGTAATTATTCCATAACCTGGTACAAGATCATGTGATCATGTGGTCATTTTCTTTCATTAAAACAACACAAGAAGTTCAGTTATCTGGGAGTGCCTCAGGGTAGAGCTGCTGCTCCATTACATGGAGAGGAGCCAGAKGAGGTGGTTCAGGCATCTGGTTAGGGTGTCTCCCAGATATCTCTCTAGGGATGACCCAGGACAATTTTTGTAATATCGAAGAGGAAACCTCAAAAATATTTGGAAATTAAAGGGGGGTATTGTGTAATTTTCAGTCATGTAATTCAATTCTGTACTATAATCAAGTAACTATGTTACCTTCAGTTTTGAAAATGCCTTGAAATTGACTGAGCTCCAGGAAGGAGATCCAGCTGAGGACTGAGCTCCAGGGAGGTGCTATGTACAATTAGTAGTTTTTCTTTCTCTGCTCAGAAAGGGGCTTCAATAATGACTCGTAGATAAGGTAGTTATTCATTATATTGTGACAAAATGCAATTGTTGCAAACRTTTTAACCAATGCACTATAGCTGCCCATTTCTCCACACACCACTTTGCGACTTCAATAAMTCAATCAATGAATCACCTTTATTTAACCAGATAAGAACCCACYGAAATCAAGATCTCTTTTCCAATGGTGACCTGGCCAAGAGGTCAGCAGCACATGTCATAAAAATAATAATCAAATTAGTTTACAAATCAGAAAACAGGTACATAAAACAATGATAAACAAAGAATGAAATCAAAGGTTTCAGGAGTTAGTTCTCAGTTTGATGTGACGAGTCAACAACTCACACCTCCGGGAGAACTTTGAACATGTTCCGGGGGAGGTGGGGTACAGAGTCTGATTGGGCCATGTTCCGTACCTCCATTGTCAAGGCGTATTACTTGAGCTGTGGCCGTAAGGTTGTCGGTGCCTGTCGTGCTGGCAACCCTCAAACCCGCTGGTGGACACCGGCGGTGAGAGATGCTGTCAGGCTGAAGAAGGAGTCCTATCAGGCCCTTTTGGCCTGTGGGACTCCGGAAGAAGCCGATAGGTATCGGCATTCCAAGCAGATTGCGGCTCGAGTGGTCGCTGAGGCAAAAACTCAGGTGTGGGAGGAGTTCGGAGAGGCCATGGAAAAAGACTTCCACACAGTTGGTCCACCATCTGGTGTCTGGGGGGGTGGGGGGTGTTCGCCACCAACACTATTTATGGTGGGGATGGTGCGCTGCTGACCTCAACTCTGGACGTTTTGGGTCAGTTGGCAGAATACTTCGAAGACCTCCTCAATCCCACCAACACGTCTTCCCATGAGGAAGCAGACTCTCCAATCTCTGGTGCCGAAGTCACTGAGGTGGTTAAAAAGCTCCTTGGCAGCAAGGTGCCGGGGGTGGATGAGATTCGCCCTGAGTTCCTTAAGGCTCTGGATGTTGTGGGTTTGTGTTGGTTGACGCGACTCTACAATATCACGTGGACATCGGGGGCAGTTCCCCTGGGTTGACAGACCGGGGTGGTGGTCCCCCTATTTAAAAAGGGGGACCACAGAGTGTATTCCAACTATAGGGGGATCACACTTCTGAGCCTCCCTGGTAAGGTCTATTCAGGGGTCCTGGAGAGGAGGGTCCGTCGGATAGTCAAATCTTGGATTCAGGAAGAGCAGTGTGGTTTTGGTCCTGGAACAGCGGACCAGCTCTACACCCTCAGCAGGGTCCTGGAGGGTGCATGGGAGTTCAGCCAACCAGTCTACATGTGTGGACTTGGAGAAGGCATTTTACCGTGTCCCTCTGGGAGTCCTGTGGGATTTAACATACTCCGGGAATATGACATTCCTCACAGGTCCGGGTATGTGTACCTATGAGCTTGGTCCACATTGCCGGTAGTAAGTCGGACTTGTTTCCGGTGAGAGTTGGACTCCACCAAGGTTGTCCTTTGTCACCAATTCTGTTCATAACTTTTATGGACAGAATTTCTAGGCTCAGCCAAGGTGTTAAGGGGATCCTTTTTGGTGACCTTAGGATCACATCTCTTCTTTTTGCAGATGATGTGGTCCTATTGACTTCATCAGATCCTGATCTCCAGCTCTCACTGGAGCGGTTCACAGCCGAATGTGAAACGRCCGGGATGAGGAWCAGTGCCTCCAAATCTGAGACCATGGTCTTAAGCCGGAAAACGGTGGGTGCCTTCTCTGGGTCGGGGAGGAGGTCCTGCATCAAGTGGAGGAGTTTAAGTATCTTGGGCTCTTGTTCATGAATGAGGCAGATTGGTGCTGTGTCTGCAGTGATGCGGGAGCTGTACCGGTCTGTCGTGGTGAAGCGGGAGCTGAGCCAGAAGGCGAAGCTTTCGGTTTACCGGTCAGTATACATTCCTACCCTCATCTATGTTCACAAACTTTGGGTAGTGACTGAAAGAACGAGACAGCGGATACAGGCGGCCGAAATGAGTTTCCTCCACAAGGTGTCTGGGTTTTCCCTTAGAGATAGGGTGAGAATCTCAGTCGTCTAGGAAGGACTCAGAGTAGAACTGCTGCTCCTCCACGTCCAAAGGAGCCAGTTGAGGTGGGTCGGGCATCTGGTTAGGATGCCTCCTGGATGCCTCCCTGGTGAGGTGTTTCGTGCATGTCCCACCGGGAGGAGGCCCAGAGGAAGACCCAGGACAYGCTGGAGGGACTGTGTCTCAGCTGACCTGGGAATGCCTTGGGATTCCTCCGGATGAGCTGGCCCAAGTGGCTGGGGAGAAGGAAGTCTAGGTCTCTCTGCTTCGGCTGCTGCCCCCGAGACCCGATCCCAGATAAGAGGAAGAAAACGGACGGATGTGACGAGTCACAAATATCATCATTGCATCTGATTTTTCTCAGTTTTGGCTGGTTTCCTACATCTGTTCCTTCTTCACTATATTAAGCAAGTTTACAGTTTCTGATGTTGTAAATTGCCTCTTGTTAGTTTCAGTCAGATGTGAATTTTTTCCATAGACAATGATGCTTATTTTTCTCATTTCCAGCTGTCCTCCTGGATATGCAGGCCTGTCCTGTGAAATGTGTTCCTCTGGGTTTGAGCGTGTCCCCGGGGGCTCATATCTTGGCACCTGCTCTGGCTGTAACTGTTATGGACATGCAACGACCTGCGATCCAATAAGTGGACACTGTCTGGTAAGGGCTGACTTAGCAGGCATATTAAATATTAAGGTGAGAGTGTTTTTCAAGGTGATATCTCACTGGGGCTGGCTGAGACAGTTGGAAAATACACACATGGACAAAATTGTTGGGACCCCTTGTTCAAAAACCCACAATGTTCACAGAAAAAACTTGAATTTGATAAAAGTAACAATAAACACAAATTCTATAAAATGAACAAATGAAACTCAGACATTGCTTTTCAACCATGTTTCAAGTGAATTAAAAAAAACGCTTGAAACTGACCTGGACATAAATAATGGACTCCTTAACTGTTTTATTATTTGGTGTCCTCCTTGGTCGTCTCCCATTAAGTCCACTTTGTCTCAAACAATGACAGATGGTGTGATCTGACACTGATGTTCCTTGAGCTTGAAGTTCACCTTTAATCTCTTTTGAAGCTTTTCTGACTCTTTTGTTCATATTATCCATCKMTTTGATTTGTCATCAGTTTTCTTCCTGTGGTCAAGTCCAGGGAGGTTGGCTACAGTCCCATGGATCTTAAATTTCTAAATAATCTGTGCAGCTGTAGTCACAGGAACATTAAGCTGCTTGGAGCTGGTCTTATAACCTTTACCTTTAACATTCTTGTGTATAGTTGTCTTTCTAATCTCCTGAGACGACTCTTTCCTTGTTTTCCTCTGGTCCATGTTGAGTGTGGTCCACACCATGTCACCAAACAGCACAGTGAGTATCTGTAGGCCTATATACAGACCCACTGACTGATTACAAGACTGTTGACACCTGTGATGATAAATAGTGGACACACCTTGATTTAACATGACCCTTTGATCGCATTATTTTCTGTCCAGGTCTGTTTCACGAGTTTTCTTTTCTGTTGAATCATGGTTGAAAAACAATGTCTGACTTTCGTTTGTTCATTTTTATAGAATTTTTATTTATTATTACTTTTGTCAGATTCTAGTTATTTCTGTGACCACTGTGGGTTTTTCTTTCATTAAAAGAGGGGTACCAACAATTGTGTCCATGTATGTAGCTGGTGACTCAAACTTAATTTAGTATTGCCAGAAAATAGGCAACCTTCCTATTGCACACTCATGTACAGAAATTGAATACTCTTGTCTGTGATCAAAGACATTATGGCCACTTACCTGYAAATGCTGTTTACCAACTAGCTACCAGCCCAGCTAGACTCTACAAGAAGCCTAATGTCTAGATAAGAAACTGAAAATTACAGTTTCAGAAACAATGACTTAGAAGCCTAATTAATGCATGTCCAACATAACTGCCAGCCACAATACTGGAGCCAGTTTTATTGTTGTTGTATTTTTTTTTTTGTTTGTTTTTTGTTTTGTTTTGTTTTTACGTCTGTCTCATTTTATGCTGAGCCCATCAAATATTGATCATTTTTATAAAAAGTTGAAAACACTCAAATGTAATGTAATGATTMATAATGGAAATAGGAGGTATTTGCCTGAACAACTAGAAGTCTATCAACTATCAACAATATCTAAAAAAAACGTTTTGCATGATGAGGGTTCTTTTTTTTAAATACATTTTAGAGTAAGAASAAATATGCATTTATTTCTTATTGGAAATGAGGTTGTAAATGTAAAATGGTCTGTTTAATTTAAAAGGAATGAAGGAATGAGCTGTGTATTTGCTTCTCCACAGAGCTGCCAACACAATACAGAGGGCCCACAGTGCGACAAGTGTCGCCCTGGATTCTTTGGTGACCCAAGCCGAGGTCATCCTGATGACTGCAAGCCCTGCTCCTGCCCGTACATCGAGACCTCGCGTCGGTATGTTTACACACCCACCAACAACACACACCCACCAACAACACACACCCACCAACAACACACACACACACACACACAGCACATCACTGTACTACAGTTCAGTGCAGTAGTTCAGTTAAAGAGGCAATATTATGTATTTCTCAGGCATATATTTAAATTCTATACCATAATAAAGTATCTACGTCACCTTCAGTTGTTATTAAAATGCTGTTTTTATGTTTAAATCAAAGATAAACTTGACTTCTCATCATTTCTGTTTGTAAACACCTTGAAAAAGGCCTCTGTCTCTTTAAGAACCTCCTGATCTCGTCACGCCCGTTTCAGCACGTCATCACAGCTGCTTCTCTGCTGTTTACAAGCTGGAGTGTTGTAGCATGCTTTGTTGTAATGATAATAAAAAAAGAAGCAAAATTATTCAAGATCGGTTTTGGAAAATTACATCWCAGGATACATCTGAACCTTACTGTCGGACCGGAGAGTATGTTTTCTAAAGAATCGGAGCGATTACAGGGAGGACAGCTGGAAGCTCTGTGTAGTTCCCTTGGGTGCACTGAGAAGTAGTATTTGGAGCTCAGTAGACATGGTTTTCACCGGGTGTTTGCTAGTTGTTGCTGCTGGAGTCACGGAGCGGGTCGTTGGGGGTGGGGAGCTGTGCTCTGTGACGAGCGGCCTTTCCCAATCAGTGGCTCCTCCCTCGCCCCACTCCCTACTCACTACTCACTACACTCACTGTGAAGCCCCCTCGCAGTTGAAAYGAGTCCCCTTGATGGCGCTGCAAGGTACAATTATACACCCTCCACTTTGAGACAGGCTCTCCTCACACCACCGGAACAGGAAGCTGTCGTCACCATGGTAACAGTCCAAGCTCTGGCAGCGGCTGAATGCTGGAGAACAAATGCCGTAAGATCATTTAGAAGATGCTATTTTTAATAGACCAAAGAAAATATTTACTTAGGCCCACATTTTAGAGAGTTTTCAGAAATGACTTTATTTGTAACAGTGTGATAACTTGTCAAATAGGGATGGCGTGATTTTTGATTCAATCGTCTATCGGTGATTGAAGGGTTGGAATGTGATATTTTTAAGGGCTATCTTAATTAAATGCTGTGCCAGGGATGTAAAATTAATTTTAAATGCACCCTTCTCTGCAAATTATGTTTTAATCATCATTGTGATGTGTGCAAATGAGGAATAAAACAGTGCTGCGTCTCGTTTATTTTTTTCTTAGAGTCTGAGCCAACATGCGCAGCTCGTCTTCATGTCTCTCCTCGTCATCTTCTTGCTTTGGTGCACCACAAATGACAAATACTGTATTGATATAACATTTAGTTACAAAATGAATAATCCATGATAAGCATACATTTGAACAAATAACTTTAACCAGTTCCGAACCGGACYGGAGTGCACTCCCTCACCCCTGCTCATCCCCGTCACTCTGGGCTCTGGTGCAGGTTGAATTTTTCACCCCCCTTCACATCAGAACACATACGAAGTATATGGTGTGATTGGTCAGAAGTTTGTGGGAGTGTTTGTGCTAAAGGCGCTCAGACGCTGCGTTTACTTCAACCACTCGCTTAAAAAAAAGGAAAGAAAAAAGTGACTCGTTSGAACGCCGACTACCAGGAAGCAGCGATTCATAAAGATAGTCAAACTGTTAAGACTCTTAGTTTGAGCTCTGAAGAAATACCGAACACAGAAACTAGTTTAAAATATTTATTTAGCTTCAATGAGTCAAGGTTGAAGGTCTGGTAGGAGCCTGGTATGGTGCTGGATACTTCTGGACACAGAGAGACGTTTTAGTGGCAGAACAGTACTGGGTTTGTAATCTCAGAAGAAAAACAACCACTGACCTGGTGTTAGTTGTAGTGGTCCRKYWGTTTACACTGTTAGTGTCCAGGTGGATTTGGTGCTGGATCTTGACGTCACCAAAAAGATCGGCTGACTGTTTAGGTTGGTTGAGCAAAGGCAGAGTCGGGAGACAGGCAGGGGTCAAATCTAGAAAGAGAGCTTTGTKTACCAGAAYCAAGGGGCTGAGCGGAGTCCGAAAATCTGTGGGACAGGCATGGGTCACAAACCAGGTGATCTGAGGTGCAGTGATGCCAGCAAGGGGGGAGACAAGAGGCGATAATCCAAAACACAGAGCTGGGGTCAAAACCAGGAGGACAGATGGCTGGACAAATCTGATAGGGGCTGAGGCAAGAATCAGGAGACCAAAGGACAGGCAGGGGATCAGGACCACAAGAAAAGAGCAAGGTATGAGGACAAGAAACGCTGGTAAGTAACAGTACAAGGCTGATGACAAACTGGCAGGGAAGTGAGGGTGAGAGCAGGAATATATACTGAGGGGAACAGGTGAGTGGAATGAGCTGATTGCAGGAGGGAGGGGGAGCGGTGGGTCAGTAATTAGTACTGGCTGTGACAGGAGCAGAGGGCTGATTGAGAACTTGGCATGAGAAACAACTGTGGATAGCAAAACAACAAAAACAGAGGCAGGACTGGGCAGGCAGGCAAAAATCATAACACAAACGTCCAAAAACTCATAAAAGGGGATAAAAYAGACTATTTTCACAGTGAAATCTGACTGATAAAAACTTTTGAGCTTAATCCTGGACCCGTTTGTGGATAAACGTCGAGTGACAAGTGTCAGACTTTTTTTCCACATTGGATTCCTTCCGTGTAGAAATCCCCTGTAGTGACGTATGCAGCAGCGGGGAGGGGGTTTCCCAGGAGCATGGCGCGGGGGGTCTCAGGAACTATGAAATGTATGTGCGAACGCCGAATAACCACGGAGTTTACAAGCGAATTTAGAAAAAAAGAAGCCGTGGCTTGTAATAAGCGTACCTGCTTGCTTTTTTTTTTAATAACGTAACTGCGCATGCCTTATTAGCAGATTGGATCGTCTATCGGCGATAGCCAGTGACCATGATTTATGATCTGAAAATAGGGACGATTTCCCATCCCTATTGTCAAAACAATTGCTCTTTTACATTTTTTAAATCATTTATTTACTTTTCATGTTTTAATTTTTTCCTTTCTTCTTTTTTTAAATATGGACCAGTGTTCTGTGTCTTTGATAAAGTTTGAATTGAACATGATTTATATAGTCTTTATGGAATTATATTTGTTGGTGAGGTGTTTACTTARTAAAAATGTGTACAAAACAAATGCAGAACTTATATTTATACATCCCATGCTCCATGTTGACCACTATTTGCTCAAGTCTGCACCGGATGCARACTYGGTGTGGAGGGCTTAATAAGCCACTTGCCCTCGTCCATACTTGGTTTCGGATGGGACTTACTATGACCAACCCYCCATGGGCACGCACAAACCTAGTGAGGAGTGAGTAGGGCGAGTGTGTAGCCACCGATTGRGAAAGGCTCAAGGAAGCTTGACTTGGAGACACAGCCCAGAGGAGGAGCTGATCCCAAAAGGTGGTTCTAGTCCCAACCTGTGGTTTTTGCTCCCCTGCCTGCCCCCTGGCTGCCCCAGGACACTACAGGATTTCTCAAACATGCATGAATGAGTCAAAGCAAGACTCTGGGCATGTTTTTGATGAGAGGATAATATTACAACCTGATGTAAAACTCAAAAACATTGATTTTACATCATATTTCCCCTTTAAGACAAAACTCATTCTATCTGACATTTTTAACCCTTTCATTGCTTATTTCATTTAGGTTTTCTGACACCTGCTTTCTGGGATTTGACCAGCAGCCCACATGTGACGCCTGCAGGCCTGGATACACAGGAAGGCGCTGTGAAAAGTGAGCGAACGCTGTTGTTAACTGTACAGTACAGCTGCATCTAGTTCAGACAATCTAACTTTAAGATAAGACTAAGAAAGTGTTTAGTGTTAGACAATGGAGTGTTTTTTTATTGCAGATGTGCTCCTGGTTACAATGGTAACCCCCTCCAGCCTAATGGAAAATGTGTTCCCAACCGTGAGTCAGTGTTCACATTCAGTTTTTCAGCACACATTGGAGGCAAGAATAAAAAAGCAGAAGCAGCTCATGAATGCTTCAGTAGTATGATCATGAGGGAGTTGCAATCCTGCGTTTTGACCAACAATGTTTTTCAGTAGTGTGTGATCATGTGTTAGGGATTCAGCCCAGCTGAAACACTCTCAGGTTCAAGTCTGTCTTCTTTGTTTATGCTGTCCCCTCCCTGCAGAGAGCAGCTCCACCTGTGATAACAGAGGAACCATCAGCTCTAGCAGTGTGCTGTGCAGCTGTAAGGTATGGATGCACTGTTTTAATTCGGATTACTCATGTGTGCATCAGTGTGTGAATGTGTAAATGTCTAAAGTGTAAAGTGCTTTGAGTCCATGTGGACTTGATAAGACCATTGACCACACAATGTGCATGTGTTTTTTGTGTGTGTGTTGCAGAACAATGTGGCAGGCTCTCTGTGTAATGAGTGCAAGCCAGGCTTCTTCCACTTATCAGAGGCTAACCATGAAGGCTGCCTACGCTGTTTTTGCATGGGCGTCACCAAACAGTGTGCCAGCTCCTCATGGAGTCGAGACCAGGTGAGGAGCAACACCATGGGACGACCAAGTGTCACTCAGCATTTGTATTGTTGCACTGGAGGTACATACAGTACTACTCACCACTGCTAAACTGGTTTCTTAAAGGGATAGTCTGGTGAGTTTTGAACATAGACTTAAATATATAGATCAGTAGACTGAGCCCCGCCCATACTTTCCACTGTGTGACATCATGGAGGAGCAGAAACAGACCAAACAGGACAACAGCTCACAGCAAACATAGAAACTAATAGATAAACAGCAGCTGAACTGGATCTGTTTCACACATTATCTGTCATGTTTTTACAATAAATTAATAACTATGTTAATTTCATTCAACAATCATGTAAAACAGCAGATTTATACCAGAAAAATATATAATTTATAAGTAACAATGATCTAAACCAGACCTGAAGTCAGCCTGTAACTTAGACTTTAGCTAGTTGAAAAATGATGACTTCAGCTGTAATAAAGTATATTTATTATTTCTTCTTACTGTCATAAAAAATAATAATATTTGTATTTACCAGTCAACAGTTAGAAAATGTTCTCTAGTTATAGGATGAAACTTGTCTCTATTAGCTAACATCTTCTTAACAGGTCAGGTTCCTCTAACAGAAACTTAAAAATACTCACATTTATAATATTATTTTACACTCTGTAGGTCTAAATATTAATCAGACATTTATAATATTATTTTACACTCTGTAGGTCTAAATATTAATCAGACATTTATAATATTATTTTACACTCTGTAGGTCTAAATATTAATCAGACATTTATAATATTATTTTACACTCTGTAGGTCTAAATATTAATCAGACATTTATAATATTATTTTACACTCTGTAGGTCTAAATATTAATCAGACATTTATAATATTATTTTACACTCTGTAGGTCTAAATATTAATCAGACATTTATAATATTATTTTACACTCTGTAGGTCTAAATATTAATCAGACATTTATAATATTATTTTACACTCTGTAGGTCTAAATATTAATCAGAGGACAAAGTAATATTTAATAGTTTTTGTTAAATTGTTTTGAGATTTTGACTTACCATAGAGATGTAATTTGCACAAAAATGAGCCCCTAAGAAACGATGGAGAATCCTTCAGACTGTCTTCAGACTTTTTGTCTTTGAAGTGTTACTGCCTTCAAACCTCTCAGTAGAAAGACCTTTCATGGGTCACAAGTTATTGGACCTTGTGATTCAGCTTTTTCTTATCTGTTGCCATTTTTGAGCAGTTTATGACTTTACGATGCACATCAGTGGACAGAACTTTCAACAGCAAAAGTGAGAGGTCACATGAAGATCACTTGTCTCACCCACAACCATGAAAGGCAGACAAAAATGGTTTTGGCTGTATTTTGCTGTGTGCAATCTTAGAAAGTAATTAGTGAATGTATGGCTTTAACAGATAAATGTTTAAAGTCAACCCAATTCAAAATGGCTGCCACAGCTAATCAAGCCTAGCCAACCAAATCACATGTAAAATCAGTTTTACAGATCTTGAGTTAAACTTCAGAACTGCTTACGCAGTAGAAGTTTTAGCGGAAGCTAATTCTAAAGCGCATGGTTCAATTTGACACTTTCTAGCTGGCTACAATTCATGTACATTACATGTAYAATGCTACCCACTAGTGGTTTATGAACCCTTGTACAGCACGTTTTACAACTGCCGAATGCTGGGGGTCTGAGTTCCTGACACAGAACTTTGGCTCCTGGGTGTAAAAATTAAAAACTTCTTTAGGCTTGCTAGTTCAGCTGATTCTTTAAAAATTGCTGAGGATCGCTATTTCAGCTGCTTCTTTATCTTTTTCTTTTGTTTGTTCTAGATTTTTCATTAAAGAAGCTTCAATAAAGTAATTTTAAAACACTGTTTACTGGAAAACTGAAGCGATGCATTCTGGGTACATGACGGACTGACAGGAAACGAAAGCACAGGGAACAGGAAACTAGTATATTCCCTTCAAAATAAGAGCTTGGATTTTAAAGATTTTCATGTTTCCATTGGATTTTAAAGTTTCCCAGTTCACCTGAAACTCATCAGACTGAAGAAGTCTTTTGGAGGAGAGATGAAGAGGACCTACTGATTTTTTCTTTTTGACTTTTTTTTCTACCTGGATTAGGATGTTTTGATGTAGTTGCCCCAGTTGACCACTAGATATCAGTCTTCACCAGCATAACATCTTTAAATCATTTCTGAGTCTCTAATGGTGCGTTCACACCGAACGCGATTTCAGCGTCAGGAGCAGCAGGTTTACATACAAAGTCTATGGTGGAC